>NW_024382935.1:0-30378 GCF_016835505.1 Polypterus senegalus | reverse complement strand
AGGGGTTTTTTGGGGGCTTGATAAAATTTTTTAAGGTATGCTTTGTCTTTGGGGATCTGGTGAATTCTTTGAATGGCTGCCTTCCAGTCCTTTTCTGAAATGTTGAATGAAAACCCTTTTCCCATTCCTGGGATCTTTGAAAGGGAGGGACTTTAAATGTTTTTATAAAATTAGCAGATTTTGTTTAGCAAATTTTCTAATTCCAAATTAGTTAAAAATTGTGTTAATAGGAAGCTAAATTTAGAGTGTAATTGTTCATAGGATGCAAAGACATTATCAACATATAAATCTCTAAGTGATTTAATCCCATACGTTTTCCAAGCATTAAAACTGTGCAAGTTTAGTGGAAAACGTGGTTATTGTGTAAAGATGAACAGTTAAAAGTTGAAGTACTTCCTAAATTGGTTCCATATTCTGAGTGAATTAAGGACAATTGGGTTGTTAGTATATTAGCAATAAAATTGTATTTACTGGGAACAAAGCAAGGAGTATATGGAAGTACTGTAGGATTTTCTTTCTATTGCAGCCCAAGCCCGTGTGTGTTCATCTATTCGTGTCAATGTCCAGGTTTTATAACTTGATATTTCCCGCCAAGTAATAAAATTTAAAGTTAGGTAGAACTGCGCCGCTTTCTGCTTTAGGTAGTTGTAGGGTCCCCCTTTGGATGCATGGTTGTTTTGAATTCCAAATAAATTAGGTTTTAATTGAATCTGATTTCTTAAAAAATGATTTGTTAGTGTATGGGGATGCTTTGAAATAGAAAAAGAAGCTTAGGAAGGGTGTACATCTTGACAATGTTAATTCTTCCAGCTAAAGTGATATGAAGGGTAGACCATCTATGCACATCTTGTTTAAGTTTTTCCATGCAGGAAGCAAAATTTTGTTGAAAGGAGCTTTATGTTTAATTGTGATATTTACCCAAGGTATTTGAATTGATCTGTGATGGTGGAAGGAAGGTGTCCAATCTAATGTTGTATGCTAGAGATTTCACTTGAGAAAGTACACTTTTAATCAAATTCATTTTGAGTCCAGATATCCTTTGAAATTATGCTAGTGCTGTTAGAACGGCAGGCACAGTATTTTGTGGATCAGATATATATGATATGATATGAACTGCTCAAAAAAATTAAAGGAACACTTTGAAAACACATCAGATCTCAAAGGGAAAAAGAAATCCTCCTGGATATCTATACTGATATAGACTGGGTAATGTGTTAGGAACGAAAGGATGCCACATCGTTTGATGGAAATGAAAATGATCAATCTACAGAGCCCTGAATTCATGACGCCCAAAAATCAGAGTGAAAAAATTATGTGGCAGGCTAGTCCATTTTGCCAAAATTTAATTGCAGCAACTCAAAATTGTAGCAGCACTTTGTATGGCCCCTGTGTTCTTGTATACATGCCTGACAACATCGGCATGCTTCTAATGAGATGACAGATGGTGTTGTGGGGATCTCCTCCCAGATCTGGACCAGGGCATCACTGAGCTCCTGGACAGTCTGAGGTGCAACCTGGCATTGGATGGACCAAAACAAATGTCCCAGAGGTGTTCTATTGGATTTAGGTCAGGAAAGTGTGGGGGCCCAGTCAATGGTATCACCTTCATCCTCCAGGAACTGCCTGCATACTTCACCACATGAGGCCAGGAATTGTTGTGCACCAGGAGCCACTGTACCAGCAAAGGGTCTGACAATGGGCCCAAAGGATTTCATCCTGATACCTAATGGCAGCCAAGGTGCCTTTGTCATGCCTGTAGCGGTCGTGGACCCTCCATGGATATGCCTCCCCAGACAATCATTAACCCACCACCAAACTGCTCCATGCTGAATGATGTTACAGGCAGCATAATGTTCTATGGCTTCCAGACCCTTTCACTTCTGTCATGCCAGGGTGAACCTGTTCATCTGAAAAAGCACAGACCAGTGGGCATCTGCCAATTCTGATATTCTATGGCGAATGCCAATCGAGCTACATGCTGTGGACAGTGAGCCAGCCCATTAGAGGACATGGGGCCTTGGGTCACCCTCATGAAGTCTTCTGGTTGTTTGGTCAGAGACATTCACACCAGTGGCCTGCTGGAGGTCATTTTGTAGGGCTCTGCAGTCCCTCATCCTGTTCCTCCTGCCCAAGGAGCAGATACTGGTCCTGCTGATGGGTTATGGCCCTTTCTATGGCCCTCTCCAGCTCTCCAGAGTAACTGCTTGTCTCCTAGAATCTCCTCCATGCCCTTGAGACTGTGCGGGGAGACGCAGCAAACCTTCTGGCAATGCAATTGATGTGCCATCCTGGAGAAGTTGGACTACCTGTGCAACCTCTGTAGGGTCCAGGTATCGCCTCATGACCAGTAGGGGACACTGACTGTGCCAAATGCAAAACTAGTGAAGAAACAGTCAGAAAAGATGAGGGGGGAAAATGTCAGTGGCCTCCACCTGTTAAACCATTCCTGTTTTGGGGTCATCTCATTGTTGCCCCTCTAGTGCATCGGTTAATTTCATTAACACCACAGCAGCTAAACTGATTAACAACCCCTCTGTTCTTAACTAACCAGATTAATAACCCATAAATTTCATTGACTTTATGCTATACTCATTAAAAAAATGTTCCCTTTTAAATTTTTTTAGCGTATATATATAGTACATATCATCTGTAAAATGTATTTTATATATATATATATATATATATATATATATATATATAATATTCCTTACATATATTAGCTAATACTGTATGTTCACTAATTTGATTATAATCTACATTGTTAGTGATTCCATTACCCACTGTTTTATGTGTGTTTTGAGCTAGATTTTCTAAGCTTTTTCTCCATGCTCATACAAATGGGCAGACTAAAATGAATTGTTCTGTTTCTCCTAGAAGTTTGAGTTCTGGCATTTTAATATAGGGATTAATGGTGAGTTTGTATATACAGTACTTCAATGACATCTCAGAAATGTATTCTGATGTCCTAATTTCCAATTTATTTTTATGAGAGGCATACGAGATGATCTGACCTTCAGATATGTTTTCAATGCTTCCAAAATGTTCCTGCAGATAATTTGTATTTGCATTGACCTCAATGCAAAATCATACTTACAAATCCCAGAGTATCGGGAAAAAAGGACTAGTTTCTAAAGGGAGTAATAAAGGTTTATCAATTGATGTCATAAAATATTTAACCCCACAAGTGTCTGATGTTGAAATTTTAGACAAGAAATCATTGGTGGAAAAATTGGCTTGAAAGAGGAAGATACAGAAAGAAGAGGGAGTGATTATGAACAATGAATCATATATATATATATATATATTATATATTAGTGGGAAGCAAATTTGTTACAACAGACATGACAACAAAGCATATACAGTATATATAGGGTGCTTTATTCCCATATTTACTAAGGAATGGCATTTTTAAATAAAAAGTATTATTCAGAAATGCAGCATCATTACAGCATTAGAGAAGCCAAAGTCCATTCCTTTTACTTGGCAATACTGCTTCTCTATCACATTTTCTTTATTCATAATAAGCAATTAGAAACACCAATTATTAAATTTAAAAATGAAGCAATGTATTGAAGAGTACTAAATTTCTTTGTTTATCGATCAACACTTAAATAAAAAATGAGAAATCACTGTAAAGCAAGTTCATAATACCAAAAATTTTGGAAAAATTTTTTTAATATCATTTATTTACTGGTAAAAGCCACCAGTCTACCTTTTTAATGGACATTTTTCATTTTTTCTACAGTTTTCATGTACAGATTTTTGGGACCTCATGAATTTTGCCAATTAGCAACATCTTTTTTAATACAATGATTCCTTTGTATCCATTTAAAAATGTTTTAAAAGGACCTAAAAACAACAACAACAACAACATTTATTTATATAGCACATTTTCATACAAACAGTAGCTCAAAGTTTTACATATTAAAGAATAGAAAATGAAAGACATAATTATAAAAAATAAATCAACATTAACATCGAGTAAGAGTAAGGTTCAATGGCCAGGGGACAAAAAAAACAAAAAACTCCAGACGGCTGGAGAAAAATAAAATCTGTGGGGATTCCAGCCCATGATACCGCCCAGTCCCTCTGGGCATTCTACCTAACATAAATGAAACAGTCCTTTTTGGATTTAGGGTTCTCACGGAAGGGCTTGATGATGATGATGGTCACGTGACTTTTTCCCTTTTTTAATCCCCATCATTGTTGGGGCATCATGAAGCTTTGAGTAGGTGGAGGTGGCGGAAAAGAAACAGAAAAGAGAGTGGGGTCAGACCGATTTTAGAGCCACCAGAATAGTTGTTATGATGAATTGAACATACAGAGTATCGGATTAGTTAAATTACGATTAAAATGAAGTTATAAAAAGGCCATGTTAAAATAATGTGTTTTAAAGTTTTTTAAAGTGTACTGTATCAGCCTGGCGAATCTATTGGCAGGCTATTCCAGATTTAGGTGCATAACAGCAGAAGGCTCCTCACCACTTTTTAAGTTTTGTTCTTGGAATTCTAAGGAGACACTCATTTGAGGATCTGAGGTTACGATTTGGAATATAAGGTGTCAAAATTCTGATATATAAGATGGGGCGAGATTATTTAAGGCTTTATAAACCATAAGCAGAATTTTAAAGTCAATTCTGAATGACACAGGTAACCAGTGTAGTGACATCAAACTGGAGTAATGTGTTCTGATTTTCTTTTCCTAGTTAGGATTCTAGCAGCTGCATTCTGCACTAGTTAAACGATTTATATCTTTTGGTAGTCCTGAGAGTGCGTTACAGTAATCATGACTGAAAACAAACGCTTGGAATTTAAATTTTCCCAGCATCTTTCGTGAAAAAAGAGGTCTAACTTACTTATGTTTTTTAAAGTAAAAAATGCTGTCCTAATGATCTGTTTAAATATGTGTTTAAAATTCAGATTACAGTCAACAATCACCCTAAGCTTTTACCTCCGTCTTGACTTTTAACCTAATGTATCCAGTTTATTTCTAATAGCCTCATTGTATCCATTATTTGATCACTAAATTTCAGTTTCTTTATTTAACTTGAAAATTACTATTCATCCATTCTGAGATACTAGTCAGACATTGTTAGTGAATCAATAGAATCGGGGTCATCAGGTGCTATTGATAAGTCAGCTGTGTGTCATCAGCATAGCTTGGTAGCTCACGTGCCCTGAGATAATCTGACCTAACGGAAGCATATAGATTGAGAATAACAGCGGACCCAGGATAGGCCTTGTGGAACACCATATTGATATCATGTGTCTTCGAGTTGAATTTCCCCACAACTAACAAAATATTTTCTCCTGTCAGGTAGATTAAAACCACTTTAAGACATGCCAGAGGGGCCCACCCATTGACTAAGGCGATTTAAGAATGTTGTGATCAATGGTCCAAATGCAGCACCAGATCTAAGAGGATGAGAACAGATAAATGGCCTCTGTCTGCATTTACCCGCAAGTCATTTCTTACTTTAACGAGTGCAGTTTGTGTGTGATTTGTTCTAAAACCGACTGAAATTTATCAAGAATAGCATGTTTATTTAGGTGGTCATTTAACTGCTTTGACTGCCTTCTTAGAACTTTACTTAAGAAGGGCAAGTTAGAGATGGGTCTAAAATTTCAAGACCCGGGGGGTCAAGATTATGTTTCTTAGTAGGGTTTAACTACAGCAGTCTTAAGACAGTCTGGGAAGACCCCAGTATCTAGTGACGAATTTACTATGTCAAGAACATTATCAATTACACGCCTGGATACTTTTTGAAAACCTTGTTGGTATCGGGTCAAGGACAGGTGGAGGGTTTAATTGAGATATTATTTTTGTAAATCGGTAAATCTATCCTAGTGAAAGAGTTTAATTTGTTTATAACAGGATGTTGGGGTTTAGGGGATCCTTAGTGTTGGGGAGATATACTATGTTATTTCTAATATCATTAATTTTTGATTGAAATACAGCGACACCTCACAGGTTTCACTGGAAGCACTTAGGAGGCATTCCTTTGAGCTACCGGGGTTTAGTAGCGATCAATTGTTGAAAATAAGACTCTAGGATTACTAGCATTGTTATTTATAATATTAGAGAAATAGCAGCGTCTCTCAAGACGGACAGTGTTATTGTATTCTGTTATTTTGACTTTTAATATTTCGTGGGGGATAGTAAGTTTCTTCCTCCATTGACGCCAGCTCACCATGTTCTCTTTAAATCAGACACCTTTGGGTCTTCCATGGTATACCAATGCTAGAAGATTTTTCACTGTCTTTTTAGGTCAACTATGTCAACAGCAGCCTCACTTTAGAATTAAATCTTTCCACCTTACTATTTACATTGTCCTCGCTATTATAGCTGGCACTATAAAAGGACTGATTGTTTAAAATGTTTGTAAGTTTTAAAGTTGCTGCGAATCAAAGAAGCGTTTTTTAACAATATGCTTCTCATGAGTGTTTTTTATCATTATTTCTATATTAAAAAAGTAGAAGAAAATGGTCTGATAGACCAATATCAATGATCTGTTTTATATCAACTTTCAGTCCTTTAGTAATCACTTCGTCTAATGTAGACCTGCTTTTTGTAGGCTGATTTTTGAGTTGTCTCAAATCAAAAGAATCCAGGAGGTTCATAAATTTTTTACTTTTAGATCACACTGATTATCTATTGAAAATTAAAGTCGCCAACTATTAGGAGTGTGTCATAATTAGTAAATTAAAAATTTACATTAAGTCAGAGAATTCCTCAAAAACAGCCCTTATATTTAGGAGGTCTATACACGGATAGTATTAGAACTTGAGATCTCATGAATAACAACGCGAGATACTCAAAGGACTTGAACTTACCAAAAATGACATCTTTACATTTTAATCGGCTCGGTAAATGTTAGCAATCCCCTTTTCCCCTGGCGGTTTGAATGAGTAAAACTGTAACCGAGGCGCAGGATTATTAAAACTGACGCTGCATCTGAATTACCACGTTCATTTAGTGCATTTAAAATCTATTTTTTATCACTAATAAGATCGCTGATAAAAAACGTTTGTTAGTTAAGCTCTGACATTTAATAGTGCCATATTTAATGTTTGGAGGTGCAGAGATGAGTACTATGTTGCTATTGTTATTTGAATAGGAACTAAATTATTATTATTAGCCGCCTTGTATATTTTTTTTTTAATCTGATCTGTTTTTATAGTTTTAATACATTGTTCCCAAAATAGTGATTTTAATTAGATTATTGGAGTTTAGCCGATTTCCTAGGTTTTTTACGCATTGAGATTGCTTATTTCAGTATTAATGGTGTGAACTTTAACGAAGACTCTATTAAACATTCATCATGTCCCGGCACAGCAGTATTATTTCGGGAAGGGTTAAGAGCAGAGATAGATAGTCAAGAAAACGAATTACCTTCGGGTATGTTTTCGGAGAGGACCCGGGCCCGAAACTGTTCGATGCAGGCCATCACGCTTGAAGAGACGCCTTCCCAAAAAGAGATTCCAATTTTTGATGAAGCGACATCCTTCTTCTTGCAGAAACCCCGTAGCCAGTTGTTCAACCCTAGCAGACGACTGTAGTACTGCTGATCGTCTGACGAGGGTAGTGGACCAAACGAAGATCTTTGCCGATGGGGTCCTTCCTCGTGTTCTAATCAGAGCCGCAAATCAGCCTTCAGGATTTCTGATTGTCGGTGCCTTTTTATCGCTTTACCGCATGCAAGACGATTGATCCAACTGCCCTCTCCTTGTGTTTCGTGGATGCTGGCGACGTTTCATTACATCTCGGACACGGCACCGGGAAAACAAGAAACAACGATTTTGCATTAGGGCATGCATTTAAGGGTTCCAACGATGGAATCACCTACCACTAATACATCACCAGGTGCTGAAGGCGAAATGGGGGCGCCGAGAGGGTCAAACCGGTTCTGAGATAAAATGCTCGCCGGGCCCATGGAGGTGCTCGCCTTGAACCCCGCCTGCATAGCTGAAACCACCAGGTCAGCAGCGGCGCCCCTCCCTACGAGACGCTGGGGTGAGGTCGGGACAACGCTGGGGGATGTTTCCGGTTCCAGATGGCAAGGACGGTTTATGCAAAGGGCCTTCAGATTTTCAGGTATTTTCCCCTGGGGCAGGAGTTTCTGAATCTTTTCATCAAGTGCTTGGAGTTCCTCAATTACGATTCAACGCGAAGTTACCCCACTGTCGGGCCCTTTTTATTAATAGAATATGTGGTTTTGTAAAATGAATGAATGAACAACATTTCATAGAACAACAGTATATCCTCAGCTAATTCAGAGCCAGATGACTGAGTTTTATGTTGAGATTCACATTGTCACTATATTTCAGTTGTGAAGGACACACGAGAATTTATCATTTGAAAACTGTATTAAATACCTGGGGAAAAGTAATGTTTCATGTCCATTAAAGATAAAAAAAGGGTTTATTATTATGTGATATGCTTAATATTTTGATTTTAGCATAATACGTATATATCTTTTAAAAAACATTCTGTTAGTGGAATATTAAAACATAATTAAAGGGTTTATGTCAAAAGAAATGGGTTTTACATAATTACTGACATAACCAGTAATAAAACATCTGGTTAGAAATATCGTTATTAATCTTCATAGCTCTAGATAATGATTGATGGATATGCATTGGGGTTTTTGGCAGTGGATAAAATCAAGGCCATTGCAACATAATCTTGAATTTGTATTCACTTTTTAATGCCATATCATTTAATCACTATATACTGTCCTAATAGAAAAGGCTTACATTAAAAGGATAATCTGCAATTAAAATAATTTAATATAATCAAGTGTAAATTAAAATTAATATTCCATCCATCCATTTTCTAACCCGCTGAACGAATACAGGGTCACGGGGTCTGTGACCAATCCCAGCCAACACCGGGCACAAGGCAGGAACCAATCCGGGACAGGGTGCCAACCCACCTCAGACAATTTAATATTAAATGTTAAAATGACAAATTTAAATTGGTTTATAAGACACCTTGGCATTTTAACAACTGTCATATTTGTACATAATAGTTTTTTTCAGTTTGGAAGATTGTGACTGAAGAAGTTATGAATTGTTTTAGATTTTTCCAAGGGTAACAGACACATAATGTCTGATCACTGAAAAGCACACATACGTCAGAATTTGAATAATGGAAATGAAATACTATTGGACAATTTATTCTAATTACAGAGGTCATTGTTCATTTTTATTCCAAAATGTTTGGAATTTAAAGATAATTAAAGTCATGGTTTTTCTTTCTAGAAAAGAGGTAATACTGACCGATAAGGTGGACATATAAATCATGCAGAATGTTAAAGAAGTGTAATGAAAACAGGGTGGACCATGAAATAAAAAGATGAACTAATGCAATATGAGGGGTTTCGAAAACAAGACATTTATATGGCAGAGGGTATGTGTCAGTGTATAAATGCTTACATCTTTTTTGTAAATATATGAAAGAGCAAACCCATTTATTTTAAAACCATAAAGGTCAGCATTAGCCTAAGTAGTTTGCTTCACATTGCTGACTTTACAGCCTTATCTTTAAAATTTAAAAACCATAAGTGCAGATTTTCTTCTGGATGTCATCAACTAACATCTCTGCAATATTAAACAGGTGTCAAGAATATAACATTCAACTTTGTTTACAGGGACTAAATTAAAAGGCATGCAGAAAGAGGTTGTACTGGATCAGGTAGTTCATGTCTGTGTATTTGCCTTGTAGCTAAAAAAACTTGTCCTTGAAGAGGAAATGTCCTCAGCGATCCCTTAAATGACTTTTTTCATATCACGGGAACTACACCTCACTACTTTCCAGGTCCATCAGTTGCTGTCAGAAGTAGACATACACACAAAACTACTCAACCAACATTTACTTTTGTTTTGTAAACCCCCAGTCGTACCTGCTCTGTGTATTTTATTCAGGCTGTCTTCCACGAAAGTGAAACTCTAGATGACAAGCAACATAATCCTGTTGTCCTGTTTCCCCGACACTTTTTTTTTTTAACAATATTGTTATATTTGTATTGATGAAGAACAATATTAGAACAATACAGTTGCCTCTGTCTGATAATTCTACGGGGAAAATCTACCTAACTCAATACATCATATTGTTTCTTTCTTAGTTCCTCTTATGACTTGATCACATAACAAGTATCAAACCCATGTTTTTCTGTTCACAGTTCTACAAGGTATTAAACACACAAGTGGTTAAAAGGGCTGAAGCAGAAATATTTGTAGTTGTTTGTTGTATCACTATTTAACTGCCATTAAGTGTTTTGATAAGTTTGCTACCATATCTTTGTTACAATAAAGGGCACCAAACATTTATTTTTTTTATAGAATATAATTTACATGATATTTTTCAAAAAGGAATGCAATAACATTCAATAAAAAGTAAGTATGTTATATATAAATGGAACAATTGTATACATAGTATATGCAGACAATATAATCAGTACAAGTAACATAACATTCTCAAACCCACTTCATTTAGTTCACAGATATGGTACATGGCAGAAAACAGCCCTGAACAGTATATCAGTCAATTTTTACCTTTTTACACTTCCGCATTTTGTCTTTCCCGGACATGCTGTCAATTTTGAACTGTCTTCCCGTTGTTGTTTCAAAAACAATGGTGGAATCATGAAACAAGAGCTTCTGTGGTGTACACTTTTATAATTTTAAACACAAACACCTACCTGACTTTTCAGCTTTTCTGACTAAGGCACAGAAAAGAAAAAGGATTCAAGCCATTAGAGTCAAAAGACCATATTTTGTTATACAAAAGTGGGAGCACATTGTTTGTAGCTGTTGATTCAAATCCTATGGCTACTTAATCTTCACGCCACTTTAAGATTGATGCTGTGACGAATCTTTTGGCTGGAAAATGATGGTGTCCTACTGCTATGGCAATCAAATTTTTAAAAGGCAAATTCTTATCCCAAAGAAGGGCAAGGGTCTATAATGATGGAAATAGCAAAGAGTGTTTTTTCAGTGCCACTGCCCTTGGTTAGTACAAAATAGGACCCACTTAAGGATACATTAAACTTAGGTGACTTGGTTAAGCACTAAAAAACAGACATCCAAAATAGTGCCTCTTTTAGATTCCTGAATTCAGATCTGTAAATTTTTTCCTTTTGGGGATTGGTGCCCTTGCAGTCAAGAAATTGACAAGAAGGGGGGGTTGTTCCCCAGTGGAGATTTATTTTGCAATGGCATATGAAAATGATGTGCTTTCCTCCTTGAGACTGTCGCTCTTGTTATCCATATAAAATTACTTTTTGGCCTCTCTTTAGGAAGTCATCCATAGGCCCGTGCCCATTCAGCCAATGCCTAGAGCCGGCCCCCACCCCAACTGAGCTAAGGGTCAATTTTTTCTGACAGTGTGAACCAAGAGTTCAAAAGTATATGTAATCTGAATGTTCTTTTGCTTCCATAGGATCTTCAACTCTGTTAGCTATTATAACATATCTTCTGTCTTTTATTTGTCTTGAAAGAACTACCATACCTTGAAACTTCTGTCTTACCTGCAAAAATCTTTGAATATTGTTATAAGTCATTTTCAATGTAGTTTTATTTGTTTATTTGATGCCGGGAACATGCATATTTGAAAGTTTTGAAAAAGCTGAAATAAATTTAGCTTTATACAACAAAAAAAATTTTTACTTATATAGCATGTTTCTAAAAAAATGGTGTGTTCAAAGTGTTTTACAAGATAAAGGGAAAAAAAATATAAAAATAAGATTAGGCAATGCTAAGTAACAAAGAATAAAGTAGGGTCTGATGGCCAAGGAGGACCAAAAAAAGAAAAAAAAAAATTCAGAGGGCCTGAAAAAAAAACCAAAAATTTCGCAGGGGTTCTAAGGCCACAAGACCTTCCTGCAAAGTTGTTTTTAGCGCTTTACTAGCACGTGAGTAAAAATCATTGTACTGTTTACATGTGATGGATGACCCTATAGAATGCCCTCATTTTATATCTTAATAGTTAATGCATTATTCTTTATATCTACAGTGCACTGGATGTTGCAGTAGAGCGAGTAAGGAGCTAGAAGCAACCCAGGAAATGTCTATGAATCATTTAATAATAAACAATATTGAGCCATAGATGAGGACTTTAGATTCTACACCAGGTTTCCTTCTGATCAGTGTTCAAGATCTTTTTTGAATCTATTGGACCTTCTTGGTGCTCTGCATAAAGGCACAAATAGCTTATCTGAATGAAGTTATTAACTCCAAACCCCATCACAAATTATCACTGATTGATGAGTTATTGATGTACTGTTGTTGGACTGCTGAACTCAAGGAAAGTCTATTGAAGACATCTTTCAGGGGGTTTGCATATCAAATATCAGCAGAGTTACCACATAGTATACTAGTATTTGGCCTATAGTTCACAATCCATATTAATGTCTCAAGAACAGATTTACTTATCACTACCAGGGGGAATCAAGCAATATATCCCCAAAGACAAAGTTACATTGACTGCACCCAAAATAAAGTGTGACAGTCAGACATCCCACTTCATTCAAAGACATTTTCCTTAAAATAAAACAACACAACATTTAAGATTTGATAGGTGTTGCCCCATGTGATGCAGTCACCTTTGTGTTTAAGGTCCTTTCTAGTCAATCTAAGACAAAGAGATTAGAAAACTTTCTGGAATTCTAGGGGATGATGTTATAGCAGACAAAGAGTTTGTATTGAAAATGTGTTGGCTGATGTTGAAGCAAAGCTTATCCTTCTGCCTTTAAACAAAAAAAAACGGTTTAGCAAAGAGAACGTTGAACAAACACAGTCAGTCAAATTGTCAAGAATTGTTATTGAGAGGCTCATATGCTACATAAAGGAAAATCAATTCGCCTGTGCCACAGGAAATCAGATCTGGACCATCTGCTGTTTATTGGTTAATCACAGGGACCAGTGTACTTAGAAGATGGACAAATACATAGACAGACCAATGCAAATTAAAAGAAGCACATCCATGTACACATACATTAGACAAAGCGTGTTTACCCTATTTTTCAGTATTTATGAGGTTGATGTACTGGATGTATTCTCCTATATCTGTTTAGTATCACTGTATTTAAAGAAATCACTGAAAAGAGAACTACAAAGATGTTGATATGAACTCATTTTCTAAATTTTAGTCTTTACTTTTCTAGTTGATAACACCATATTACTAGGACAAATGTTCAAACATTTGCTCTGATACTGTAGTATATAAATATAATTATTAAACAGTGTTGTAGTCACGGGGAATGTTTGTAATTTAAATTTTTAATAAGCCTCAGTTTGACTGAATTGATTGATTGAATTGAACTGATCACACAAGTATATACTTAAATCATCTAGCAAAAAACAGTTATTATCAGCAGATCATAAAACAGAAAAAGATAATAATGCATCTTTGAATATAATAAAACTATAAATCAGTATTTACACACTGTGTTTGTGGGTACAGTTTTTTTTAAATTCCTAACTGTGTGAAAGGAAAAGAAAAGAATAGTGAGGTAGGGATGCAATCCATGTATTCTCATCTCATCTCTTTTTTTTTTTTTTTTTTAATATTTTATTAAATTTTTTGCAATCCATACAAAGCAATCAAGTTTTTACAAAAAGAAAAGTTGAGTTAAGAACAGATCAATCCCCACCCCTGAGAGAGAGAGGCAAGCCAAACGGCGTAAGATTTAAGGCTTGTAACATACCTAAAAATAAGTTCTCTGTGCTTCATGAACTTATTTTAAAATTTTAAACTATTAGATCCGCCTTGTTTTGAAAAAAAGTCTGTACGGATCTTCTAACTGAGTATTTGATTTTTCCATTCAATAATATAACACATCGTCTCCCACTGACTTAAAAGAGGAGAGTTTGGGTTTTTGCAGTTTATCAGAGTAAGTCTTCCAACAGTGGTGAATGCAATCACAATTTGTTTGTCTTTCTCCAATTTAAGCCCTTGAAGAACCCCAAAACAGCCGCAATGGGTTAGGAAGGATTGTGAGTCCAAGGCTGTCTGAGAGGTAATTTAAAAATTTTTGTCCAGAATGATGTTAATTTGGTGCAGGCCCAGAACATGTGACCCACTGAGGCTGGGGTTTGTTGCAACGTCCTGAGGTTGGATCATGTCCGAAACTTTTTGGGAGAGTTTAGTCGAGACAGATGTGCTCGATATATAATTTTGAGTTGTATAATTGTATGTTTTGACATATGGAGCTTCGAGTGAATTTCTGCATTGCAACTTTCCACCTTTTCTGATATATTACTTGAGAGATTTTTTTCCCAGTGTCCTCTTGGATCTTTGAAATGGAGGGATTTAAAATGATTTTATATATTGTAGAGATGGAGTCTAAGTCCTTGAGATTGAGCAATATTTTTCCAGCATGGATGAGGTTGCAGGATGAGAAAACTCGGGAAGGTTCTGTTTAACAAAGTTCCTGATTTGAAGATAGTGAAAGAAATGGTAGTTGAATGTTAAATTTGGGAATGTAACTGTTCATAGGATGCAAAGACGTTGTTATATAAAGATCTCTAAGCAAGTTAATTCCAAATTTTTTCCAGATATTAAAAACTGCAATGTTTGTGAAGGTTGAAAAGGTGGTTCTTGCAGAGGTGCCACAGATAGAAGCTTCTCCGCTTAAAATGCTTTCTACATTGGTTCCAGATTCTAATGAGTGGGGCACAATTGGGGGATTTGTATATTGCGATAACGAGTTTATTGGAGCACAGAGCAAGGAATACAAAGAAGTACTGCAGGATTTTACTTCATTTGGGCCAAGCCTTTTATGTTCTTCTATTTGTGTCCAGGTTCTATCGCCTGTATATTTGCTGCCCAGTAAAAAACTGGAAGTTAGGGAGCCATCCCCCTTCTGCATTTTGTTTTTGTAGGGTCGCCTTGGATGCGTGGATGTTTTGAATTCCAAATAAATGAGGTTAATGTTGAATATAATTGCTTAAAGAATGATTTATTAATGTATAGTGGGATGTTTTGAAATAAAAAGAGCTTAGGAAGAATATTCATCTTAACAGTGTTAATTCTTCCAGCTAGAGTGAGATGAAGAGTTGACCTTCTATGCAAGTCTTGTTTAATTTTTCCATGCAGACGCTTAAATTTTTGATATAGAGTATGTTTACTTGTGATGTTTACCCAGGTATTTAAACTGTTCTGTAATGATAAAAGGTAGGGGACTAATCTAATATTATATACTTGAGAATTCACCCGAAAGAGTACACTTTTATTCAGAAATTTGAGACCAGAGATCTTTAGAAATTTGTGAGTGTTAAGACTGCAGAAAAGAATTTTCTGGGTCCGATTTTATCAATACCATATCATCTGAAAATAATGAGATTTTCTGTCTGCTAAACCCTTTATCTAATCAGTATTTGACAATTATTGCCAGTGGTTCAATGGCAATCACAAACAACAATGGTGACAAGGGATCCTTTTCAGTGCCACTTTTAAAATTTAAAGTAGTCTGAGAAATGTTGTTGATGTAAACTAAGCTTTTGTTAGTTTTACAATAATTTAATCCATGACAAATGTTCGCCAACCCAACTTTCCAATGTAGTAAAAGGTATTTCATTCAATCATGTCAAATGCTTTTTCTGCATCCAATGATAATAAATTTCTGGGTGTTTGTTTAGTGGTGAGTATATTACATTAAACAGGCGCCAAAGATTTGGAAGATAAGTGACGGGCCCCCAATAAATCCAGTTTGGTCTTATGAATTTCTGAGGGGAGCACTTTTCCATCTTCTAGCTATGATTTTAATATTTTAACGTTGTTATTCAGAAGGAAATTGGTTTATGATGCACATTGTAATAAGTTCATTTTGTTTTGGAAAAACAGTGATTAGTGTTCTAAAGTTTGAAGAAGAGATTGCTATCTTGGCTTTGTAAATGTTGTAATAGGAGGGAGCTAGCTAAGGGAGAATTTCCTTTTAAAATTTGCAGGGTATATCAGGGCCTGTTTTTTTCCGCTTGGAGTGACTTTATAGCATCTAGTAATTCGATAACACCAGAGGTTATCAAGTCTCAAGACCAAAAGCGCCTATTTGTGGTATCTGTAATGTATCCAGAAATGCATTGATTGTGTATTGTCTTTAAACCGTAGTATCCCCATCTCATTTCCACTGCTTTCCCAAAAGGTGTTGCAAGGGCAAGAGTTTACCAGTTAGGACCAGATGTCCCTTCCCCAGCCACATTTGCCAGGTTTAATAATCTGGAATCCCAAAGTGTTCCCAGGCCATCTGGGAGATATAATCTTGTCATGAGCCTTCCCAGCGGGTCGGCCTTAAACTTCTGCAGGAGGTGTCCCTAAAAACATTTGTACCCAAGCTTCACCCAGATGAGTGTGCTTCACCCTATCTCAAGTGAGGACCCAGAGATCCTGTGGAAAACCAGTTCAGCCACTTGTACCTGCTATCTTATCCCTTTCTGTTGTTACTTAAAGCTTGTACTATAGTTGGGGGTTGGGATGTAGGTCAACTGGAAAATGGAGAGCTTTAAGTTTTGGCTCAGTTCCTTCTTCACTGCTAATCATTGGTAAAAGACTGTTCACTGTTTTCCCAGTTGGATATTTCCTCAGTTTTGGGAGACCTATTCATGCTGCTTCATACCAACTGTTCCAAAGTATGCTAGAGTTCACAGCCCAATGAAGCCAACAGTGTTATGTCATCTACAAAAGCAATGACAAAATTCTGAGACCCCCAAACGGGACACCTCTCCTTCCCAGCTGTGTCTTAATATTGTATCCATGACCAATCAGAGCTATAGGGTCGGGTATGGTTTATGTAATGCATAGTCATTTTAGAGGGAGGTGTGCATCAGGCCATAGATAGGTTCGTGTGGCTATGCTGGTGACAGCATACCTGTTATATAAAAGTATAACCAGCTCTTAGATTGCAGCTAATTATCTTAAATGTTCAATATTCAGATACTGATGTCTAATAAAATAGAGTGAGAAAAACCTTAAAAATTTTAAAAACAAATGAAACCATTAACATACTGACATAAGAAAATTAATAAACCCGACCTTGGTAATTATTAATAATTCTTCCACAAAAAAAGTATAGTCTTTTTTTTAATTTTGATGATTTCATTGTAGAATGCTTTTCAATAATATTTCTGATGGTACTAAAATTTTTGGAAGAGAACAAAAACTATTGTAATAGACATGATTCATTGTGTAGAAGGAAAATTTTTTATATTACCATAGAGAATAGCAAATTATCATAAAGAGCCATAAAAAGTCATTAAAAGCTTCTAAAACGTTAGATTAAGCTAAACTAGAATGTTAAGGAAATAACTAAATAGTTAACTAAAATCAGTTATATTGCATTATTTTCTAAGCTTACAGTAAAATTCTGTCTGGGAAAGAACATAAATTGACGATCGAAACCAGTTTAGAACAGGATAAGAGGTTGAGAACACCTGTGTTCAAGGCTGAGAAGCTGAAAGAACAATACCCTACAGAGAAGATGGCTCTGGAAGGCATATAGCAAAACCAGCTGGATTGGGGAATAAACAGAAAGGCAATGAAAGGCTTTTGCTGTAAGAAGGTCACACTGATGTAATGCATGAAGAGAAGATCTTAGTATATTAGGCATTAGTACAATTATAGAAGAACATATTAGAAAATTAGCTTTATGTAGAAATTAAGACAAGCCAAGTATGCCAAGCAATGATTAAATGAAGAGCATATACAATATTTCTTTTAATAAAAGTTTAGTTTTTAGGCCACTATTATAGTATAGCTTGAAAGGCTAGAGGAAAAGTGACACCATGAAAGACCAAATATGGAATAGAGGACATCTGCCCTGTTGAAGAACCAAAAGGATTAAGAAAAACAGAAACTGGACTAAACAATAGACAGCATGGCCAGGTGCAGAATGAGCTCATTGAAAAAGGTTAAAATGATAAGAACTTGTTATAAAAAACTTTGATTATGGCAAATGTTCAGGCTCGCCAATTTGTTGTTTTTGAGTTGTTTTATTAATTAAGCCAAAACTCTGTCTGTCTACCCCGTGTCCTAATAGCATTTATTTTAGGTAAAAAGCCTTCTGATGATGAATTTTTCACAACAATTGCGATAACCAAAAGTTTTATGAAAAGGGCTTTTACAGGGGCCCACTCACACACACACACACACATGCAAGTTTGTCACTAGTTAACTAGGATGCCTGTCTTTGGGGATATTGAAAAAAATGGGCGACCCGAAGGAAAATCCACCCACACACACAGAGAGCACATGAAACCGTAGGCAGATAAAGGCTAAACCTGGGCTTTCAACGTGAAAGGCATTGGTTCCCTTTTGAGCCTGAAGGAGAAATAGAATTTCAGACACTAACTCTGAATAAAAATGTTACTTATATTGTGACTTAGCCTAGATTTTAATACAGAACATAAGGAGCTTCTACACAGACATTGTTCAAGGAGAAAACTGTGTTCAATACAGCTTTTGAATAAATGTTCAGTTAAATCCTGTCATATTGCTTTGGGTAGTGATAAGGTTCATTAGAAAGACATTTTATATTGGTGTAAAAATTAGTCTGAATTTTCAAATAATCTGTGTGTTTCACTTTAGGGGTTTTGTAAAGAATAATGCTAATATGAATAATAAGAATGAACAGCTCTGAATGAGGTGAAACAGTGGACTTAGGTTAATGCTATTTAAAATATTGCAGTAAAAAGTCCTAAAACGTGTGGGTGAATGGATGAATGAAGGCATGAAATGAACAGAAACCTAGAGGAGGCCCAGCTGTTGCTGTGTTGTTGTGTTTGCATTTTGCTGTATGTGAGTACTGTAACAAGCTGTACTTTTTAAATACCTGTAGATGCTGATAGTGGAAAGGATTATTAAAATAAAGAATGAAGAATCAGTACCTCACTGTAGAATGCCTTCATTGATGTATAAAAATAAATAATATATGAAGTTTTTGTAACAATACTATACTGTTACTGCATGAGGCTGTATCATTGTGCAAAATATTTAATTTTCCTAGGCTGTCCACATTTTATTAATAATAATATTCTTTTAAGATGCCTTAGGATCTCTTTGGCATTTTCTGCCAATTCTCTGATCACTTTGAACAGATCAAGTACTCTAGAACTTAGATATGAATGCTAATCATCATACCTGAGACCAATTAGAAAAATCAAAACAACTCTAAAAAGAAAGGTAAAGAAAAATGTGATCTTGGATCATTTTCAATGAACACTATATGATGTTTCAACCTAAATTTGTCTTTTAAGAAAATCACGGGAAAATATGTATTGAAAGGTTTAAGGATAAGATATGAGGCACTGATGTGAAAATTCAAAGACAATTGGTTCAATCAGAAGGTAGATTGTGATATGAAATAAAGGGGAAAATGAATTACATTCTGAATAAGAATGTGGCAATAAAGATGCACTTTTTTACAGCAACTGATTTTTTTCAATATTCATATAGTACATTACAAAATGTACAGTGAATTTTGGAATATGGCCCATTGACAATAAGACATACCGTCATAGTAGTTCCAAACACAACACTAAACCAAATGGTCCTCTTCAGTCCTCCATTAAGGCCTACAGACAGGGACCTGTATGTAAAGGCATGAAACACTGTGAAACGTTGGTAATACTGCCAATCCCAAAATAAATCCCATCAACTGGTATTAACCTGTGTGAGTCACTCCATTAGACTATGTGAAAGAACCAATGCCTTTGTTTGTTTATCACCATAAGCAGGAAAGCAGTTCTAGGCAAGAGGAAAAAATTTTAAGAAATGTAAGAGTAGCTTAATGAATGCTATAATGGCTAGAAAACAAAAGAAAACTGTTGTGTCATACTCTGTATTTTGGTTCTGTTTATACAAAGAAATTAATGAGTGAATACAATCTTAGTTTAGCATCAGCAATGGACATCATTACAAGGCCCCGCTGAGCCTGTCCAGTTCTACACTAATCATTTTCATTGACCCACTGAATCAGTCCCCCAAATTTCCTAACTTATTCTGAGCAATCGTACTGTAAACTGATTATCACATGAAATATCCGGGAGATTTTGCATAATAACAGTACAGGGAAAATAAAAGATACATAGTCCTGAATCAATAGAGACTGGTTTCAAGGTAATTTACATTATGGAGAAACGGGAATCTATAGTCAGTGTTGAATAATGGGGTAGTAGTTAATATTAATTAATACTGATGCTCTGTAAGAAAGGACAGAGTCGACTATACTCTTAGAAGGTTGGCTCCTTCAACATCTGCAATAAGATGCTGCGGGATGTTCTATCAGACGGTTTGGCGAGCGCCTCTTCTACGCGTGGTGTGCTGGGAGGCAGCTAAAGAAGAGGGATCCCACCGCCGGGACAAACTGGAGGAAGGCAGGCTCTATTGTAGCACGGAGCTGGACAGTTTGACATCCATGGCAGAGCGACGGCACTGAGCAGGCCCCCGTCAATAATGGAGATTCCACTGCATCCACTGAACAGTATCATCTCCAGAGAGAGGAGCAGCTTCAGTGACAGACTGCTGTCACTGTCCTGCTCCATTGACAGACTGAGGAGATCGTTTCCCTTCCCCACATTATCGACTCTTCAATTCCATCCGAGGGGTTAAAACTTATTATACAAAATTACTGTCTGTCTGTTATACCTTCATTGTTAAAACCTTTAATTTAATATTGTTCTTTATCAGTACGCTGCTGCTGGGGTATGTGAATTTCCCCTTGGGGTTAAAAATATCTATCTATCTAATTTCATAGTGTTCGTAGACAAGTTGTTTATCAATAAATCGATTCTCTTACTTCTAAATACGAAAATTATAGCACCTGGATAATATGAACAACGCAGATTTGATTCATTGCATACTGGTCCCTACATAAAAGACAAATATTCACAATTACTATATTATTTTTCACTATATTTATAAGTGAATCCCTTGTTTATCACGTTAATCGCCCAGACTCTACCGGATAAATGAATTGCCAAGTAGGATTCTTTATTTATAAATCAATATTTTCGCAGTTAGAGTATAGAAAACCTGTTTACAACCTTCTAAATATGCTTTAACATTATTGAGCCTCTAGAAAGAAATAACACCCTTTAGTCACCATTACACCTGTATTACCCAATATATTAGACACAATACACCGTACAAATATCATATTATTAGTGCCACCTTTAAGGACAACTTTATCCTCAATTTTTTTCGGGCCCCCGTGTACATCGGCATGTAAGTGTAGGGAATGAGAACATCAAAGTGCCCATTCATAACATCTCCAAAACCCGAAAGTTTTTTTTAACCCCCGGCCTGTCCAAAATCGATAAATGTCAGCCGAATCTGTACCGCTTAAAGACGGAGTTTCATGCACTAAAAAAGCTATAGATGAGAATAAGAAGCACCATCTATCCTGATATTTACTATGCGTGAGGCATTTGTATCCCCTCAACATTAATTATTTCCAGAGGGATAATTTTGTCTATTTTTCCACATCGCACAAAAGCAAGGGGGAACGGGAGCACCAGAACTGTGCTCACATTGTGTCGTTCATACCTCAAGCGCAAGTAGTAAGTCTCTGACGCGGAATACCGCATGCTTTGCACTCACGGACGGAAGGACAATCCCACTGTTTTTATATAGTAGATTATTGTACTGTACATTTAATTGCACACACACACACACGTTCTAATACCAACCACTAACCATGAAGGAAACGAGCTCAGTAGGAGAGTTTCTGGTGGTGCGGGCATCTTCAGCAGGTGCGTTGTCTTCTTCCACTGAAAGAGCACTAGGAGTAGGCAGTGGGTGTCTGGGTGCCTGGCTGATGAACATCTTGATGGGCAGTTGCTGGCGCTGTCTTTCTATGCTTGAGGAGGCTTTTTGGGGTTTGCCATTTTTAAACATATCCAAGTGTTTTACCTTCTCCGGGATAGTAGCATCTTCCCCCGGGCACTTAGTTTTTTGTCGGAAGGTTAGAAAAAGCAGCACGTTTGGGAGCCATCGAGGGCTTAGAAAAGTTCTCAGAAAGCGATGCGAGGACATAAGCTGTATGAGAAAAAATCAAGAAGAGTGAAGCCGCGAAGTCGAAACGTGATATAGCAGGGGTCACTTATTTACGTTAGGTCCTTTATGGATTTTTGCACTGCCTACACCAATGTAAAAGACCATGCTGTGTTTTTCACTTCTAGACATTTGATTTTCTTTTTCCTTGCCATGTTTTGTTTTAGCATTTACAGCAGGCAAGTTGATGACACCAGGGGAGCTCAGTGAATGGACATGCCATACTGCTGGTGCTGATATGTAAGCTTCAATATAACTGTCAGAACTAAAGTTGGAATGACAAAGATCTCCCCCACCACCTCCCCCCTCCCTCCAGCCCACATGAACAGAATCATTTTTCACAGTCACTAAGGCTTATTTGGTACTGTTTTACTTTAACAGCAATCAACCAATTTGATTTAGGGTCCAAGAGGCCAACACATCATAATGTTAAGGGGGCATATTAAAATGGTGTGCTGGGCAAGGGAACAATCTGTGGCAATTTCATGCATGCTATATAAACAGGAGTCACTATCAGATCATGTGCTTTTCTGATCTTTCCTAAAGAAGTCAGGCAGCTCTTTGATATGCAGTTCCCTAATTATTTGAAGCACATTTTCCTGTGTGTCTTTTCTTTACATATGACTTCGCTTTTTATGCTTTTTGAGAGTGGTTTATTCTTTAGTGCTTGTAAGGCAATGTATCTTTGATCACCTTGTGTTCTTCAGGGTAGTAATGGGACCCTTTTAATTATTTATTTACTTAGCATAAGTGCTGTTTACTACATTATTCATGCCACTGTTTAAAGCCCTTTATGACTCACTGGCATTTTTTTGTAATTTTGATTTTAGTGTGCTGATGGTCATGATACAATATACCATCATATCTTCATACCAGTATTGCCAGTTCTTGTGGTTCTACTTTTCACCCAAGGATTATTTTTTTTAATACAAAGAAATGTATGTAATAACTAGTAAATGGTGTAAAAACGCTTACATCAAAACAACAACATTTATTTATATAACACATTTTCATACAAATAATGTAGCGAAAGTGCTTTAATGATGAAAAAAGAGAAATAAATGAAAAAGTAAGACTTAGAACAAGACAACACTGATTAACATAGAATAAAGTAAGGTCTAGGCCAGGGGGAAAGAAAAAAACAAAAAAAAAAGGCCCCAGATGGCTGGAAAAAAAAAAATCCGGGGGTTCCAGGCCGGGGAACAACCCCCTGGGCATTCTCCCCAAATAAATAAAACAGCCCTTTTTGTATTTAGGGTTTTTTTGGAAGAACTTGATAATGGTGGTCATGAACTTCGGGTTTTTAACCATCAATGTGGACATGGGTCTTTAGGGGTTGTATGGTCCCCCCAAAAACCGGGAAAAGAAACAGAAGAAGGCGGGGGTCGTCGATTTTAAAGCCACCAGAATATTATTATAATGAATTAATAAACAGAGTATCGGGATTAAATGAAGGGGTTATCAGAAAGCCATCATAAATATTTTTTTTAGATTTTTTTAAAGGGAATGTAAAAGCCGGCGAATTCTATTGGCATATTCCAGTTTTGGATAACACGAAGGTCCTCACCATTTTTTTAAGTTTTGCCTTGAATTCATGCAGACACCTTTTGGGATCAAAGTTAGTTTTGGGTTAAAATTGTCGACAAATATAAAAAGATGGGTGAGATTATTTAAGGGAAAAACCATAAGCGTTTTTTAAAGTCTTCTGAATGACACGGGGAGTGACAACAAAACGGAGAAATTTGTTTTTTTTTTTCCGTGATTCTAGCAGTGCATTCTGCACTCTTGAAACATTTATGTTTTTTTTAAATAGCCCTTTTTATCTTTGCCTAGTATCCGTCATCTACACCAACTGAAATTTTTTGGGCAAGTTTTTGGGTGACAAAATGAAATCTATCTATATATTTAAAGATTCAGAGCCAAAAAAAAAAAAAAGGTTTGGGGGTTTTTCCCGCCCAAATTGTCTACAACCCAAGATCAAAAAAAAAAAAGGTCAAACAGAAAAAAAAATTCATTCGGCCCCATACTGGGCGGGGGCGCCATTTATAGGGGGGGGACGGAAGTGAAGAACGGGAAGGAGGCGGGGGGATAGGGGACGCTGACGCAGGGAAAATGGGGGGAAGGGGGGGAAGTGGTTTTAGGGTACAGTCCTTATGGGGAGCGCTTTTTGGGGAAAAACAAGGAAAAGGTTAGTACCCGCATCCCGCCGCCTTCGATGTGTTTTAAGGTCCATCTCCCCCCCTTTCCCGGGAACGACCCCTTCCCCGGACTGCGGAACCAGCCTTCCAGGGTCGTGAATGAGAGGGCATCGGGGGCCCTGAAGGCCGCCCCTAAGGACCCCAATTTAAAGGGGCTGTAAGCCCAGAAACCACCGGGCCCCGGGTTCAACCCTTTAAAGGGGACACCCACGCGGAGGGATCTACAGAGTGAACTCCACCCAACAGGTATCCGGAAATGACCCCCAATGGCCAGGGCTTCCTCCACCGCCCATCCCAGTCCCCAAGCCCAGCAGTTTCCGCCAGGTACATCACGGGTGTTCGACACCACGAGTTTTGGCTCAACAGGGCACCCGGGCCCTGTGTGGGGCACGGGTCGGGAGAAAAAAGGGGCCAAATCGGGGGTTTTTAATATAGGTGTGGGTTTAGAGTTTTTTTAAGTCACTGAATCGTTTTTCGCCTTGTCGTCCATCCCAAATAAAGGGGGGTTTCTTTCTTAATGTAAAGGGTTCTGCCCTCTGGGAGAAAGGGGTAAAACCGGCGGTAGTACCCCCCAAACCCCCGGGAAAGCCTGCACCTTCTCGGTAGGACGGGCCTTGGATGTCTTTGATTTTGGGAACACTGAGGTCTCACCTGCCCTCGCCCCCAAAGGTACCAAAATTTGGCCTTTCAAGCCAAAGAAAAAAAGGGGGGTAAATGGGGAGGGGGGTTTTTGCCAGTGTCAAGGACAGTGAGACCTGCAATAGATTTCCCCCCAGGTGCGGGAATAGATGACGCGCCACCCGGTAGGGGGCCTTGGGACGGTGGGGCTTCAGCATCATCCACCAGCGCTGAAAGGCGCTGGGGCCCGGGGGCCCCCCCCAAAGGGAGGACCTTGTACCCCAATCTACTAGGGTGCTAAAGGCCTTTTTTTTCGTGATGTCGAAAGGAATTTCCCAAAACCCCTTTCTCAGTAAAAGGGTAGTGGGCCGGGCCCACCCGCCGGAGTGGTACAATGGGGCATCGGGTAGGCATCGAACGGAGCCGGGTTTACCGCTAAAGTCATTCAAAACCCCCGGGGAGCTGTTGGTTGGAAAGGGGGCTTTGGGAAACCGGGGCTATGACTTTCCTCAATGATGTCCATATCCATGGTTGCACCCCCAGTTCCATTGCTTTTGCCCACTATAGGGCCTCCTGAACGATCTTGGGGGTCTGTGACTATATCATCCCAATCATGGTGGTCCACCAGGTGACCGCCACCACCAGGGTTGGGGGGAAGGGCTATTCCCGGGGGGTGCCATCCCCCGGGGGTTGGGCAGGCCCAATAGGAGGGGGCCCTTTTGGGTCGGGGACCTTTTCCCCTGCCCTTTCCCCGGTTTAAACGTTGCGGGTAGACCCTTTTCCCTGGACGATTGGGCGGGAGAAAAAAAGTCGACGACCCCCTTTTTTTTTTTTAACCTTGTATGGCCCCTGCCAATGAGCTGCACTTAAGGGGGAGGGGGGGAACAACCATCACCAACCCCCCGGGGGGAACCCCGAGGCGGAGTGCGGTTGTAACAGGGCAATGCTCCCCCGACGAGTCCGTGGTCTTTACGATGGGGCCTGATTTTACGAGCCTGTTGCATAGGGGGACATACCCAATATTTTGGGAGGAGGGAAGGGCTATCCCCCAGCCCTCTTTTAGTCAAAAAGTCCCTGGGGTTCCGCCCTAAGAAACTAAAAGGGGAGAACCCCAGGGGGCCGGGGTTTACCCCCCCGGTGGAAAAAAGCACTAGCGGGAGGGTCCCACCTGCCATCCCCTGCTCCCTTTGGGGCCTGTTTCACCCTTGGTTAAACCCTTCCAACCCATCTGTTTGGGGTGGTAGACAGATTCTTAGGTGCTTTATTCTGATTTTGGCAACCCCCCTAAACATCCGAGGTGAAGGGAAAACCCGGGCCCTGAGGACTTTTGGGGATACCCCCTTGAAAATAAGTTGACTAATTCCCCCCATATTTTTTGATAGCGGCGCGGGGAACCCTTGTGGGTTGTAATCCCATGACCAAATGTTTTACCACGGGTGGGGGGTTGAGGTCCACTAATCGAGCCCATTCTGTTAAACAGAATGTCTATTAAAGGAATGGGACAGGAAGGGGCCCCCAGGGAAACTGGGGGTCCGACATGGCAGGACGGCAAAACCGGACCTCCTGATCCCAGGCCAGTAAAAACGGGTTTGACTCTTTTCCGTGTCTTGCCCCAAGGTGGGGGCCTAAGAGGGATGTGCCGTTCACACACCTCCCCGAAGGACGCGGGGCTAAAAACCCTTCCGCCTCACCCTGTGTTGCACCATACAACAGATCGTTTTCTAGTAAAAGAAGGGGGTTAAAGGAACCCAGCTTGTGAGCTGCCCAGAACAACTGATTCGGAAACCCAGGAATCGGCCCACGTCCCCCTTAAATGAGGCAGGGGACCAAATTTATGATCCCAAAATTTCTCAGTGGGTCTTGTGGCGGTTTGGGGGAGTGTTCCCCGGCTTTTTCCTTCCCCCCGGGGGATACTTTCCGGTCAGATCCGCGCCTGAGAAACACCCACGTCACCATCTTGGGTTGCCCCCAAAACATGGCGTGGGGACCAGGAAGGGGGCCTCGCCCCCTATAGCCAGATCTAGGGGGGTTGGAGCGGGGTTGTTTTTCCAATTTGTTTTGCACAGTCTTGTCCCAAAATTCGGATAGGGGGGTTTTGGGGAACCCCAAATCAAACTGGGAAATGCCCCCTTCCCGGTAATAAGCACCAGGGGGGAAGTAAGACTTGGTTTTCCATGCAACATGTGCGGTAAATGCTGTTTGAGCCACTGTCGTAATAATAACAAAAAAAAAAATTGATGTTGTGGGTAAACAAAAACCACCACCCGGGCATTCCCCCCCCCGTGTTTGGATTTCCACGGGTGCGCGGAGTACAATACCTTTTCCCTTTGGGGGCCCCGGGGCAGTCCCGGGCCCCTTGTCGTGTTGAGGGACAGGTCGGAGGTGTCCATTCTCCTGCTTTTAAAAGCGCCGGAGGCCCGGGTTTTCTTTGGGTTTCAAGGCCTCGAGCAAGAGGGCTGGGGGGCCCCATCCCGCGGGTTTCCCCCCCCGCTTGCCTTGGACCCCCCCCGGTAGGCCCGACGTGCTCCAGGACCTCCAGGGAACTGCATGTCCTTTTATTGGTGGCGCCGGGCCCGCTGGGCGAGGGGCCCGGGAGGGGGGTTTCCAGGCCCTCACAGGCCCCCCTTGACCTTCCGGCTTGGGGGCCATCGGGCCGGGCCACCCCCCCCTTCCCAAAAAAAGGCCTGCGCCGGGGGGGCTTTCTGGGTCAAATTGCCAGGGTTTTCCCCTTCGCCCCTGCTGGCCCCGGGGGTTTTGCTGAGCTGCCAGGTTTCCTGTTTTTGGAAATTGCTGGCCTCCTCCTCGGGAGGAGTCTGCGCCCCGGGCCCCTTTAGGGGGGGCAAAAATGGGGGCCCCCGGGGCCCGCCACCTCCCCGGGGGGCCCCCTTTTAAAGATGCGGTGGGACCCACATCATCGGGCCCCCGGCATAGGCACCCGAGGCTCCGGGCCAGGCAGATCACTTACTTCGGCCTCGGGAACTGGGTTGTTTTCTCCAGTTTTTGTTGGTAGCCGCCTGGGCCCCTTTGGGGTACAGGGGGCTCATCCCCCGAGTACAGTATTCAGGTCCCGTCCCTGTCATTTTTTTGGGGAAAAAACCCCCCTCCCAATGTAAAAAATTAGAGCCAAACAGAAAAAGGGTTTGGGGTTTTCCCGATATTGTCCAATCCAAAAATCAAGTCAAAAAAAAAAGGGCAAAAGGGAAAAAATTATCTGGGGCCTGACGCCATACGGGCGGGGCACCTTTTTTTGGGAGGGGGGGAAGTGGGGGAAGGGGGGGGCGGAGGATGACGGATCGGCGCCCAAAATGGGGGAGGAAGGGCGGAAGTGGGCGCCTGGGACAGTGCCTTAGGCGGGCGCCTTTTCTTTGGAAAACAAAGGAAAAAAGGTTAGTACCCCCCATTTCCCCCCGGGGGCCCCCTTCGAAAGTGTTTTTAAAGGGCCATCCCGGGCCCCTACTCCAAGGTATCACAATATATAAAAAACCAAAGACCACTGACTCCCCATCACAAAATCTCCCCCTGAGGACTTGGTTTTTGAAAATTTTGGGAAAGTGGTTAAACTTGGCCCATAGGTCCGCTAAGAAACGGGTTTTAAAAAAAAGGGAAATTTCTTTTTTTTTTTAGACCCATTTGTATTCTGTCCCTTTTTAAAGAAACCCAATGGAAGATCAGGTTTTTTTTTTTGTAATTTGCGAACATTCTGTTGATTTTTTGACTTTCTCATCAAAGCTAAGTATCATAGTTCGCTTTGGGGCGTTTATTAAGTGAACCGGGAAAAAACCCGTCGGGGTTTTGGGAAGGGGTTTTTCCCCCCCACTCCCCATCTGCCCGGGGAAAATTTTCTCCCTTGTTAGGGGAAAAGGAACTACTTAACAATTTGATCTTTTTTTTTATAATTTGCGAACATTCTGTTTATTTTATGACTTCACCATTCGAGAATCATAGTTCTCTTCCGGGCATATTTTGCATAATCCAAGACGAGGCTGGGCTGGAAGCCGGGGAGGGCCCCCCCCTCACTGTCCTGTTTCACTAATCGGGGGCCGTGGGGGGTGGATACAATATATAGACTAACATTACAAAAATTAAAATTGATATAAGGGGAAAATGGAAAAAAAAAATTGCAGCAGAGTCTTTGACAAGATAAAAATGCAGAAAAGGGGAAAGCCAAAAGGTCTTAAAAATGTGAGTTTATTTTGCCAAAAAGGTGACAAAAATTTTTAGTCAAAAGTTAAAAAAAAAACCAAACATTAAAAAAAAAGATGCAAGGAAGGGTCCTAAAAACCCAAAAATAAAAGGGTATATTGAGAATTCTTTTTAAAAACTTGAATGCCTAGTACAGTGCACCACCATCTTAAATAGAAAGGAAGTTTTGGGAACAATATGAAAAACAATGCGCAATCAAAACAAAATGGCACCCCCAAAAAAAAAAGCCATAAAGAACATGATGAACTTAAAAAACTTACAAAATTACTTATAATCTTAGAACCCTTATTTTCAACGGTACCATGGTTCCGGGTTGGCTGTCCGGGATTTTAAATCACCGTCTACAAACCATTTGACCCACATTATTGACCTGAAATTTGAAAAAGTTTGGGACCTCTCTTTCCCGTCTGTTTTAGGGTGATTGACCCCAAGGTCAAAAATCAACCCAGGGAAAGGGCAAGGTCAAAAAACAAATAACCCGTAGCCTGAAAATTTTGGGACACATATACTACCAGAAATTCCTTTTAAACTTTTTATTAAAAATGAAGAGTTTGGAATTATCCTTTTTGCTTTTTTTTTTATTTTATTGTAGAATCAACTCTAGGCAGGCAGGGTGGCTGCGCAGATGCGTAAAGGATGGGATGCTCAAGTCAAGTGTATTCCTGCACTTTTTGTGGGGAGCCTTCTGTTAAAATTAAACAGGTTTTTACAAAATGTTCATGGCTCCCAATCTTTTTCCTATCTAAAATGTCATAGAAAAACTAAAGCATATTTTTTCCCTCCCATCCCCCAACGGCCTTGTTGTCATAATAATTGTTTATGCAAAATGTTTAGTTTATCTAATCAATAGTGTTACACAAAACATAAATTATGTGATAACTGTTACTCAAGCAAGCCAGAAAAAAAACAATTTATTCTCAATCTTCAGATAAAAAGGGAACTTTTGTATTTTTTTTTTTCAAAAAATTTTTTCTTCACATTCATGGTATATATTAATTAGCCACAGGGAAAAAGCATTCTAAAGTGAATATTTTTTAAAAATTTTAAAATAACAGCTGTTTTGCATTTAAAAAGGAGCTAAAAGGGACATGCTGTGGGGGTGGTGCCCTCCTAGGGGTTTTTTCCGCCTTGTGCCCTGTGTTGTCTGGGATTTTTGTAAAGGGTATAGCAGGTTGGGTAATGGATGGATAAAGGTAAGGGTCCCAACAAAAAAAAAAAAAAAATTAAAACATTTTTTTAACTTTTTTAAAACCAAAATGTATGGGGAGGCATCTTGAGACTGACAAACATTCAAAACAGTTTTTATCCTGTT
>NW_024382934.1:0-5992 GCF_016835505.1 Polypterus senegalus | reverse complement strand
TTCATCTAGAAAGAATTCAATTTGTTGGGATATAAATTCAGTACAATTCTCCATAATAGAAGCGGATTGAGACCCCATCGGGGTGAGTGATGGGGCTTAGAAATTTAGCCCAAGATCATCGGAGCATGGTCTGAAATAACAATAGCATCGTATTTACAAGATTTAATCTAGGCAAGAAGTTATTATCTATAAAGAAGTAATCAACCTTGAGTAGAATGATGAAATGGTGGAGTAGAAAGAATATGTTCTTGAATTTGGTTAAAACTCCAGGATCTGATAAGTTGTGATCAGTTATAAACTTGTAATTATCTTTGGTGTTAGTTGCCGCCCCCTGTGGAGGAAGTCTTATCTAAAGTGATTTAGAAAACAATAAAAGTCCCCAGCCATTATAAGTTTATGAGTGTTCAGATTGGGAATGGATGAATAAATTTGTAAAATTCTTTCATAACATTAGTTAAACATTTATCAAAATCATTTTACAGTTAGATAAGTCTCCATGACCATCAAGCATATCCCCCTTCAGGATCCAATACTACATCCTGATGCTACAAATGGTACTGTTCTATGAAATGAGAATTTCCCACCCTCAGTTTCTTGTAAACTAGAATGGAACATTTGGCCAGTCCAGTCTTTTGCACGGAACTGATCCTTACTTAGTAAGGGGGTTTTCCCTAAAAATACTATTTTAGCATTTAGACTCGTTAGGAGATTTCTTTCTTTTTAATTGATTCGGGCCTTTTTAACATCCAGCTACGGGTTAACTGTCCCACGCAAGAAAATTGATTCGAGTTTTTGGTGTCATATTAAAAGTCTTAACTGAAGTGAAATAGTTTATCTTAATTTCCTATCCCCAAGGTGGCTCTAGGCTTGTGGTGGCCCTGGCAGAAAGAATCGTGGCCCTTCCCCACCAATGTCAGTGAGGTGTTTTATGACATGGATCCACGTCCGCTATGGAACTACATAGCTACCAGGCTCAAGCATTTAACTTTTGCAAATTTGGCTTTAGTTTTTTGCTGTGTCGTTATTTTCTTCTGTTTTATATTCAATATATGGTGGGACCATGCAGTTCTTGCTTTTCTTTCTAGGTAATTGATTGCACACAATCAGCTCCGAAATAGATGCTGCCCTCCCGTAAACTTAGAGCGCGATTCTTTAAAAAATTTAAGGAACATTGAACCATCTTTATAGTACATGTTTAATTTTTCTATCCTTCACGCAGTCCCAGGGGAAGAATATACATAGATTATTTAAATAGTTAAAGTTTTACCTGTATAATATAATAAAAAATATTTTGTCATTTCATCTTAAAATGATATTGTCATCATATGTAAATACACGCTTTATAAAGTGGCTGTTGTGCAAATTATAAAATGTAGTAAGTTTCAATTTAGGTAATTGTACTTATAACTACAAACAGTTCAAAGGAGCAATGATTGAGTGCGCTTTTAGTTCTTGGATGAAACTGTTTTGAACCGCAAGGTCCGGGGCAGGAAAAAGGGTTTTAAAAAATTTTTCTCGTGGCTGAGGTAGCGGTGCCTGTGTGCTACCATAATTTTCCGATCAGCTTGTTGTGATTCACATCAGATAACAGTTATATAAATACCTGATGCGTGAGTAATATGGAAAAGTTGATCCATAGGCAACCCAACGGGAGCAGCTGAAAGAAGAAGAAGGGGCAGGGGAGAGTAACAACGCTTAAAGCAGTTATGGTATTTGGAATACTATGTTATTCCTGGACCATTATATTGTTATAAGTTAAAACAATCAGATGCATTACACCTATAAACAATATGGGTTAGTTTCAGTGTATTTATAAAGCCCCCAGCCAGGAAAATAAGGAATTACAAGAACAGTAGCATTGCTTGACATGGGCCCGCCAGTCTGCAAAACCGAAAGCGAGAACTATGATTACAAGGTATAAGGTACCGGGGAAAAGTGGAGTGGCTTTATGCCAAGGATTTGAATGTGGAAAAGTTTTTACGAAACATTTCTGTCTGAAACCCCACTGTTTATAAATGAGGCCCCAGGTCTGCAAAAACATCCCCCGCTGGTCTGGGGAATCCCACCTTCTGTGGCCTTGGCTCCAGCAAGGAGGACACCCCTTTTCGTCAGAGAGGGCATAAAGTCCCTGTCGCCCCCACAGAGATCAGCCCATTTCTGTGTCCCCCACAACACTCTCCCTATGCATTCATGGGCCCGGAACTAGACAAAGGAGCGGAGTCTGCACCGTTCTTTCCAACTCGGACAAACCTTCACCTAGAAACCTGCCCTGGTACTTCCCACCTGTTCATAATCCAGGTCCGACCCTTTGTTTTCTTGGGATTCTCCATCCAGCCGACTCACGCCACTGTAAAAGAATGATCAAGAGACTTTGGGAAGGTTTGGGGCAGACCCAATTAATATTTCCGGATGCAAAATCTATTCAACAGTAAAGATATGTTCACAGGGATGGAGTCCAAAACAAAACTGAGATCCACTTAACATGGTGGTCCTTTAAACCCCTGCAGGGAAGAGGATATCATCAGGATGTGACGTTGTTGGTTGCCCTGAACAGGGTGGGATTTCCAGAATGGTCTGTAAGGAATTGAAAAAAAGAATTAGCGACTTCCCACCCCTGGTCCAGCATGGTACTACTTTATTCAGGCCCTTTGGTTGTCCCCAAACACGCTGAGATAATATATATGTACAATTGTTGTAAAAAAAATTTTCCACAAAATAAAAAGAGCTTTGGGGAATGACTCAAAAAAGTCCTGTGGACGAGCAAAGAAATATTTGCAAAATGATCAAAACCCAAAAGCAACTGACAAATTGTAAAGTGAATGGCGCAATATACAAAAATATGGCTGACGGAAGGATGGGCAGGAGATGACATCATAACGGGGGGAAGAACTGATGTCAAATAGGGGACTGGAAATGATGTCATTGTGGTTGTGATGGAAGCAACGCATCATCTGGAGTCGAAGTGAAAATGATGTTGGGTGGCCATCTAGGGAAACCCGGGAAATTTATGTGGTGAGTAAATGAAATTATTCTTCTTTTGGTCTGATGAAAGAGATAGAGAGGCGTTTGTACCATAAATCAACCCTTCATCTCGCGATGTTTCACCACCCAGAGCTTGTTGATTGCCTCCAAACGATAGTGACATGACCTCCCCCTTAGCCCAGACCCATGGGTTGGGCAGCCTGGGAACTGAGAGGTCATAGATATGAGAGAGAGCATCTGTGTTGGCCTGCAAAGAATCTTTACAATAAATGACTTTGAATCTATAAGGCTGAAAATCTAAAACCACCTAGTGACATAAATGATTAGACTCTCGTGCATGGCATCCACGAAGAGTGGCATGATCCATAACCAAGGTAAATTCTCATCCAATAAGTAGTACCAACTGGTCACAGCCAATTTAATTGCTAAGGCTTCACGCTCCACCATGGCATACCTGGTCCCCCGATCTAACAGTTTCCAGCTTAGGTACATAAAGGTGTTAGCACCATCCGATGCATTGGCTCAGCATGGCTCCAAGTCATGTGTCCATGCATCAGTCTGGAGGAAAAAAGGAAAAAAAGTTAGATGATTTTAATACAGGTGCAAGTCAGGCCACCTTCAAGTCACAAAAACGACTCAGTTTTGTCATCCCAAACCATTTTTAAAGGTGCCTTTTCTTTAGGAAGTCTGTTATGATGAAGAAATCTCTGAGAAATGAGGAATAGTAGCTCACTAAACCCAGAAAGGCTTGTATTTTCCTCTTTAGTCACTGGACAGAACACTTAATAATGACTTCAATTTTGGAACATTGTGGTTTAATCATTCTGACTGTTTATATATATATATACCTGTATATATATATATTTGTCAGGGATGCCAGGGCAACGACCCGCCGACGCCGTGAGGGACCGGATGGGGGTCTGCCCCCACCCTGGATCACGGGCCCCCTTTCCCTATTGCTTTGGGGCCACGGGTTAGGGCATGAAAGCCCCACCCTGCAGGGGCCCGTGGTCACCACCAGGAGGCGCCCCAATGCCTTGGGGACTTCTCAGCACTCCGCCACACCAGGAAGTGCTGGGGAAGATTTAGAAGGGCACCGGAGAGCTGCCGGGAGAACAGCGCACTTCCGCCACGCCGCGGCGTGGCCAACGAGGGAATGCCGGGAGCCACCTGGAGCCTCCTGGGAGGATAAAAGGGCCATCTCCTTCATTCAAGGCTGGAGTCGGGTGGAAGCAGGACGAGGCAACAGAGAGGTGTGAGGCGCTCCAAGAAGAGGCATTTGGGCCAGGACTGAGTGTTTGGGGTATTGTGCACGAACTGGGTCTGTGTGACCAGTTAAATTACTGTAAATATTGTAAATAAACGTGTGGTGGTTGAAATAACATGTCTGCCTGTCTGTGCCCGGGGTCGGTTCCATATCTGGCGTAGTCGGCAGGATGCTCCGCTTGTTCCAAGGCGGGGACCTGTATTAAGAAATTTTGTTGTGGACGGCCCGGCGCAGCAGGGAACCCCACGGACCGCCAGGGGTCCCAAGAGGGCGCTTTCTGCCGAGCGGGCGGCGCGTATGGAAGGAGTGCAGCGGCTCCCACGAGCGCACTGCTGCTGGAGGTGCCCGGGATGGCATGGCGCCCAGAGAGGCCACGCCGAGGGGGTTTTCCCTGGGCTGGACGAGTCCGGGAAGGTGAGTTCCTGCCTTTGGCAGCCGCCCATGGGGCCGGGCGGTTTTTTTCAGGCAGGGACTTCCCAGATCCACGTTAGTGGTGGGCGATGCTGGTCTGGGGGCTCTGGCAGCAGCTGCGAGGGCGCTGGAGGAGGGACGCTGAGCCTCGAGAGGTGCCGGAAACAACAAGGCTGCCGGCAAGCATGTGGGGCGCTGCAGAAGGGGAGGCAAGATGGTCAGAGACCAGAAGTCCTCCCCGGACAAGTAAGCGATTGGACAGTGTGTCTGTGTCCCCGCCAATGACTGCAGAGAGACGGGACCAAGGAATGTCCATCACGGGCTGGGGAGACCCATTGGGCCAGAGGAGGATGCCCACAGGAAGTTGCCGCAATGGAGGCTGTCAGACAGGTAGGCTCTGGCCGGTTAACTCCTGTCTTTGCCGGCTGCTCTGTCAGAGCTGGAGGCGGCCTTCAGCCCATGGAGCAGGGGTTATTCCAGGTGCTACGTACCTCCGGGCAGAGATGCGGGTACTGGAGAGGAAGGCAGTCGCCCATAGAGGACCCGCGGATGGCGATCCGACGGCGCAGCGCTGATCTCCAGCCGGAGCAACACGGCGGGAAGGTAGGTTTCGCCTCCCGAGACAGCATGAGGGAGGGTTTGCTGAACTGGCTGTGATGCCAATGATCAGCTTCAGTAAGCAGCCTCCGACAATAGGGTGCAACGCAGCCCTGCGCGGGGTGAGGGAGTCCATCAGGACGCTGCCTGGGCACAGGCTGCTTAGTGCCCGGGCTGCCGCCTCTGTGGGGCAGAGGGAATCCTGAGGCCGGTCGAGAGTGCAGGCCGGCGTTCCACCACCAGGAGGGACATGGAACCCACGGAGAGGGTGCCAACAGCGTGCTGGGTGTCGAATGGAGGGGAACGCTGCCATGCGCGCACTGGGAAGGGTGCCCAGGGCAGTTCTGCCCCCGTGTTTTCTCTATTGCAGGACGGACTCGGACGAGCAGTAGAACCCTTCATTGGGGACCTGCCTCAGATGTCGGACCGCCTGTTGAGGGATCTCTGCAGGTGTGCGGGTGCTACCACGGCTGGAGGAGGCTGCAAGGAGCGAATGGCATGAACAAAGGGGCTGGATGCCTCAGAGGGGTGCTGAACGAGGGGCCCTGGGTGCCAGTAAAGGGAGGCAACCGAAGGGCAGGAGAGCACCGAGGGAGGTGCTCAGGCCATCTCCGACTTCATCCCTGTTTGGGGAATAGGCCGACTCGTGGTCCTGAGTAGGACCCGCCTGGGTGTGCTGTCCCGGACGGTCGCTTTCCGAGTGTTCGGCGTGGGCACTGTCAGTGATGCCAGGGC
>NW_024382933.1:0-107738 GCF_016835505.1 Polypterus senegalus | reverse complement strand
CATCCACCTTTGTAAATAATCCCTGCATCCTCACAATTCCACTGACCTCCCTCTCATTTACACACATGTATTCTGTCTTGTTCCTACTGACCTTCATTCCTCTCCTTTCTAGAGCATATCTCCATCTCTCCAGGGTCTCCTCAACCTGCTCCCTACTATCGCTACAGATCACAATGTCATCAGCAAATTTCATAGTCCACGGGGACTCCTGTCTAATCTTGTCTGTCAACCTGTCTATCACAAATGCATATAAGAACGGGCTCAGAGCCGATCCCTGATGTATTCCCACCTCCAACTTGAATGCATCCATCACTCCTACCGCAGACCTCACCACTGTCACACTTCCTTCGTACATATCCTGTACAACTTTTACGTACTTCTATGCCACTCCCAACTTCCTCATAAAATACCACGGCTCCTCTCGAGCCACCCTGTCATATGCTTTCTCCAGGTCCACAAAGATGCAATGCAACTCCTTCTGGCCTTCTCTAAACTTCTCCATCAACATCCTAAGAGCAAACATTGCACCTGCAATACAGAATGAGTTTCCCTAATGCCTGGGACAAGAAGATATTTCAGATTGTGGGGTATTTGCATATACATAATGAGATATCTTTGAACTGATACACCACTCAAAAAGCTTGTGTAGTAGTGTTTTGCACCATTTGAAATTTAAAGAATAAAAAATAAATAAATAAACAAGCTCAATTTTGGTTTCATCAGACTATGGAACCTTATTTCCAATTGGCTTAAGAGTCTTACACGTACGTAACTTGTAGTAAACTCCAGCAGAGACGTCATGTTCTTTTTTTATAACAGTGGCTTTCTCTTAAGGCTGTGACTGATAAAGTACCCTGGCAGCAGTTGTCTACACAATCTCTCCACTGTTTCTTGAAACTCCTTCAGGGTTCTCCTGTCTCTTGGTGGCCTCCCTCTCCATTCTTCTCCTTGCACAATCACTCAGGTTTTCTGTTTTAGTCAGATTTATAGCTATGCCATACTCTTTCCATTTCATAAAAGCTGATTTAACTGGACTCCATGGGACATTCAACAACTTAGACATTTTCTTGTCTCCATCCCTTGACTTGTGCTTTTTCAATCAAATTTTCATAAGGTTGCCTGGTCTTTCTGTTGTTGTACGTCAGTCCACCATACTGACTCACCACAAGTTGGACCTTCCAGATAAGGTGCATTTACACGACGAACAATTGAAACCCTTCAATGACAGACTGGGCTTTGTCCATTGAATTAATTATAGGACTTGTAAAATTAAGTGGCTGCACTCATGAAGTGTTAAGTGTGTCATATTACTATTAGTACCATGCAATCACCTATTTGTGTTTTGTATTTGTAACTGTTTAGATCACTTTACAAAGATTTGCTTTCACATTGACATTAAAAACTCTTTTTCTGTTGATCAGTGTCAAAAAAGGCAAACTAAATCCATTTTGATTAATTCTTTCCTAAGAATAAAATGTTAAAACATTCAAACGGTGAATACATTTTATCAGTACTGTAACCTTTCACATTGGAGCAGTAATGGAGAAGACCCTCTTGTCATCCTCCAGTTTAGAAAAGACAGACAGCAGTTCACTGTCATTGGATGAATGTTCGCCTGTTATGGGGTTATAATGCCTCAATATAGTAGCAGGCATCACATTTCATTGAGTTTTAACAAACTTTAGAGATAACACATGGCACACCATTACTGATCATTCTGATTATTATAGAGCAAATGCCTGTGTATACTTTATGTAAATAATTGATGGAAGTCAGTAAAACAAAAGAAAACAAAAAACAGTTGGAAAAAAAGACCTGTGTTATACGGTCCCCTTAAACAGACTAATGTAAAAAAAAAGTTTTGTAAAACAAATTTCAATGACGTTATGACTGATTGCAGTGAATATCATATAATATATCATATTGAATTATGGTGAATTATTAATTACATGCCTTGCATTTTTGTTCAATAAATTTGCTCTTTCTTTGCACTTTATAAACTGCTTACTCAACAATTATTGAATGTGTAAATGGAAGAATGGTCTGCAATTTTATGATCCCAGTTAATTACATAACCTGCTTCTTATATGAAAGTGTTACACCATTGTCTATTGGTGTACATTTAACTTTGATTGTCAATGTCTGTCAGTCATTCTCAAACCCACTTAATTCAGGACAAGATCTCTGAGGCTGGAGAATATCCTGACAGTACTAGGACCAAGGCAGGAAGCAGTCCTGCAGAAGGCACCCACTCCTTCGCAGTGATAGCATATGTTTACTTCTGGGACCATGCCCCCTAGCAGATCAGCAATGCATCCTAGGAATGGTTACTCAATAAGCAGCTCTCTTTAAAAACAAATTGGTGCCATGGTAAAATTTGAAAGCAAAACAGTAAGTAATTCTAAATATGTAAAAACATAGTTTTTCTGGGGAAAAAGAAAGTACAAACTTATAGAACTGTAATCATAACACAATGATCCCACAAGTCACATTGGAAGTACAAAGAGTTGTTTGAATGTTTCACGGTTAGCCCTAAAGTCACATTGCTTCTTTCATATAGAGCTTCAACTCAAATGAAGTCTCCATTGTGGTAATCCAGGAAACTGATTCCTGTATAATTGGAACACAGCCTTTTGTCCCCTTTTTAAAAATACGGACATCCTCCCCCAGTATGACAGATCTAAGGCACTGTCCCTACCTTTCATGTGACATTGAAGAGAGGCATTAGCTTAAGTACTTTCATCATTTTCATTCAAACCTCATCCACACATGTAGCCTTTCTTCTAGAGAGCTTATTAATCACTGCTGTGGCTGTAGACATTGTCAAATACAAGAGTGTGGTGATTCTATTACATGGGATTTTTTAAGGATACATCAGGGTAATGGTAGAGAAGTGGAACAGTTATTTACACAATGTCTGTTTCCCTCTTTAGAATCTAGGAACACTACCTGGAAATGGATTGCCATTTTTCCACTCTGACTCTGACTACACCTCTACTTTTCAGAAACACTAAAGAGTCCATGTCGCCAAAGGATGTCATTTTGAGCAGATGATGCTCCGTAACAAAGATCTGAAGATGAGTGAATTGCATTCAGTGAAATGTTGAAGTCCCTAACCCCAAATTTTACCACTTTTGTTTCTTGCAAGCTCTGGCAATTAAATTGGATCTTCCTATTGGAGCCACAGACCTTTTCACATTTGGTATTCTTCCATTTAAAGCACAGAGATAGAACCAACCTTAAAGCTATTGTCAATGTCTCCTCCAAGGATGGTATACCTACAGGGTTGAGGAATTCAAAGTGTCTTTGTCACCTTTTGGCAATGTCATACAGGCCTTCAATTTGGCTGTATGCACAGCTGCAACCTTTGGTGTATTATTACATCCCAGATAAATCCAGAGACACTCCTAGTGATATTGCATGGAAGAACTTTTTCTTAAATTTGACAACTTCCCATCTAGCCTGCATTTTTCCATTTCCTATATGAGTTCAAGTTTCCATCTTGTCTGAGAGGATATCCACATCTCAAGTGTCAGTTGCCATTGCTTGGGTCCACCCTAATTTGGCCTACTACTCAGCTGGCATTGCACCTGATCCTCAGCCATGTTGATCGTGGGCTCATATGAATGATCCATACAAGGTTTTCTTGGTGAGACTGACCAGGTTATCTTCACTAACTGATCACAAGGTGCTTGGCAGTGAACTCTACTGCCAGACCAGGGCCTAGGAGTGAGTTTTCAAATGACAGATTCTGGTGAGGATCTTTTTGATTTATTTAGAACATTTCTGATGGTCAGCAATGTATCATTCTTAGTCTGCCCACGGATCAATTTGCTGGGAGTGATACTAAAAGGAGCAATGCACATATCTGGAGACAGCACATCACTAAAGATGTGGCATCACCACAATGTCAAGTTTATAATCCTAGATAAGGCAATATATCTTTATACTCAGCTTTATTTTTTATTCATTTTTATTTTTTCCTATATATATATTGTTGGTATCTGTGGTGGGTTGGCACCCTGCCCAGGATTGGTTCCTGCCTTGTGCCCTGTGTTGGCTGGGATTGGCTCCAGCAGACCCCCGTGACCCTGTGTTCGGATTCAGCAGGTTGGAAAATGGATGGATGGATGGATATTGTTGGTAAGATCTTATTAAAGTAAGAAAAAGCTCTAAAATATCTATATTATATCTACTGTACACATCTTGTTTTAGCATCTCTTCCTTAACTGGCTGTTGATAATTACTGGTGAATATGAAGAATATAAGTAACAAGCTGATTAAGATTTCAGGTAATACTAAACTAGGTGGAATAACAGACAATCCACAACCACCCAGAACATTACAAGGGACCTGAACAGAACACAGGCTTGAGTAGGTTTATAGCAGATGAAATGTAATGCAAATAAATGTGAAGTATTACAAACAGGAAGTTAAAAATACCAGACAATTGAATACACAATGGGAAGTTTGACCCTTGAAAGTACACCGTATAATAAGGACTTAGGAGTCGTAATCGTCACTCTCCACATCCAGACAGTGTACAGAAGCAACTAGGAAGGGCTAATGGGATGTTACCATATAAAGCACTATATCATCAGTGATTACGATTAAGCTATTTGACTCACTAGTGAGTACCGGGTCCAGTTTTGGTCTCCATGCTATAACAAAGACATAGCACTAGTCAAGAAAGTCTAAGAAGAGAGACTATGCTGATTCCTAGGACTGCAAGGTATGAACTATAAGGAGAGAGTGAAGAAGCTGAAACCTTTTTAGTTTCAGCAAAAAAAGATTAAGCGTGACATGATTGAATTGTTTAAAATTATTAACATTATTAGTACAGTGGATCACAGATATTACTATAAAATAAAGTCTTCAACTAGAACATGGGGAAACAAATAGATTTGGCTCAAGAAGATAAACTTTAAAAACTTTTTCTTTACTCACAGACACATGGAAAAAATTACCAAGTAGTGTGTGTCACTGAGCAGACAGACCATGAAGATCCACAAATAAGTATTAGGGTGCAATGCAGTACAACATAAAGGGCAGCTGTAAACAGCCCAAACAAAAAGCTCTAGAGCTCTGTCTGTCATGAGATCTGTGTTCCACCTTACAGGGCTCATCGGCTTTTATAGAGTCCTGTCTGGATGGGGTAGGGCTTGATCTGTGTGCTGTGTGTGGGGTTAAAGAATATTGCTGATGGTTGATAGCAGATAGACAGATGCTGTTGTTTATTACTTTTGCTAATTAGTTTCTACTCTGTTTTTGATGTATTTGAACAAACCTGTATCCTTATATGTGATAGTTATGTATTTAGTGAGTGGTATCCTCTATTCTTGCATTTTGCCTTGATAATTGTCGCTGTGCTCTGCACCTGCACTTGGTGAGGAGTGCTGTACTCCTGAGGTGTCAGTGACAGATTGGTCATCTGGCTCTGGGAAGACAATTACTTGTGTTCTGTTTTGTGTACTGTATGTACCCCATTTGCTGATACCCATTGCATGCCCAAACTACCTGGAAGGTGGTTGCAGTCTGATTTCTTCCAATATTTTTTCTGTACAAGAGTTTTTTTATTCTTCTCTTCTTAGGGAGTCAAGGTTTGGGCTGTCAAGAAACAGGGACTATTAAAGCTCATTGAGGCATTCCTTGTGGATTTTGGGGCTATACAAGAAATAAATTGGTAGGTGCCTTCTTGGAGTTGGAGATGAAAGAGAAGAGACGGTTAGCAACAGCACCCCCTCTAGTCTCAGTGTGGTATTGCTTACCTTAGCAAAGCCAGGAAGATGATTCCCAGGTGCACATGTGCGACATATGGTAGACACTAAACACTTCAGAGAGCTTCAAAACTCAACTTGATGTGTTTTTTTGGAAAGAAGGTGAACAGGATTGTCATGCTTGATGGGCTGAAAGGCCTGCTCTCATCTAGATTGTTCTAATGTAAAAAACAAAATGTGTTATTTTGTAATGGCAATGTGTAAAATGCAATAAGCTGAACACCAGGAATGCATTTGGATGTATTGTCAGAACTGATCGCTGCAGGATTTAATTTCCCTCCACATACTACATAATACAAATAATTTATGAGCGTGTGTAGCTTTGTTTAGCAATTCAGAAATAAGATTTCTATATTCTTTAAACTTACAGTATCTTTATATGTCAGGTCACCCATCAATCCATTAATCAATTCCATTTTCTAAGCAAATTCTTTGAATATAAGTTTCAATAGAAAAGCTTTATTGGTAGGTATTGTAGTATGCTAATTCCCATTGTTGTTGTCTATTCCAAACTACAAAACGTTTCTGCAAACCACCTAAACAAGCTTGCATAACTGAGAAGCTTCTGAATTGCAAGATGTTTCTGTAAGTGCTTTAATTAGACTGCAACAAAAACATAATTTTGAAAGAATGCAAACCATAATGCAATATTTTGAAAAGCTTGTTAAATAGCAAACCAGATATTCTTCTCAAAGGGGAGAGGTAGTTACTGCATAATCCACAAAAGTCAAGGTCCTTATGTGACATGCAGCTGTGTGGAATTAGATTTGTTAGACTTTTCAGCATTCTTATTATCCTGGCGTGCTGTACAATAGAAAAAAGTTAACTATTGGGTTGATTGTAAAACTGCAGAAAAATGGTTATCATATCTGTATCGCTTGTAATAATGGTTGTGTTATCATGTTATAACCTATTTAGGCAGGTGTTGAGAAGACTGCAATGCTGCTACCCTTTCTAAAAAATATAATGCAAAATAATCCAAAACAGAATTAGACAATTATGTGCTCTAGAGAATAAGAAGATAATAATGTCCTATAGAAGATGGGCCTGAAAAATGATAATACTATATATAAAAAGACATAGTATTAAGACTACAGTGAGCCAACTATTTTCTTAGCTTTTGAAAACCCTCTGTGAAAGTCCTCTTTACAATGTACTGTATATCATGGGTGGTCAGCTTAGAATCAGTAAACCTGTTTAAGAGACCAGTACTTTATGTTTCTTGAAGATGGGTGAGACTGACAAGATTTTTTCTTGTTTAGCCACTTTGCTTATATTTAATTATTTATTGTTATTTACTAAAGGGCTAATTTTATGAAAGCACACATATTACAGCTTCTATAAAGTCATCACTGTCAGAGCATTACCATTACAATATCAACAATCGGTCATTCGTATTTTGAAAGAACCTTCCTTAGCAAACAGCTTTATAAAGAAATTGAATGCATTTTACAGTCTTTTAATTTTTTTTATGTAACATCTCTTCTAATAGGCGGCATGGTGTCTGCATGGGTTTCCTCTGGGCGCTCTGGTTTACTCCCACAATCTAAAGACATGCAGGTTAGGTGGATTGGCGATTCTAAATTGGCCCTAGTGTGTGCTGAGTGGGTGTGTTTGTGTGTGTCCTGCAGTAGGTTGGCACCCTGCCCAGGATTGGTTCCTGCCTTGTGCCCTGTGTTGGCTGAGATTGGTTCCAGCAGACCCCTGTGTTCAGATTCAATGGGTTGGGAAATGAATGGATGGAACATCTCTTCTAATGTGTAGTATGTTATACAATAATGAGGTACATTTAAATTTAAACACTAGAAAGTACATACAGGTGGTAGAAGTACATATAGTCAAAGGTCATGATGTCAACATTATAATTATGCATGGACCTCCCACTTAAGGGGGCAATCTGATGACTGATATGCAATGCTTGTCTTTCTATATCTTTAGAGAGCTGCTTCATCCAACACTATAAAGACCTGAATGATATGGCCCAAAATGCACTGTATTCCCCACTTATAAGCATAATAGGAGACAGAAAATGTGTCAATTCATTACTGGGAGCAATCCAGGACAGGACTCTACTACTCAGGTTGCATTTGAACTACTTAGGAAACCCTCAACAAACACAGTTACAATAATATCTCTACTAAAAAGAATTCGGTGAGTATAGAGTTGGTCAGACCTGCTCAGTCATGCTCAATCCTACTCAGTATAAGAAACACAGAGAGTTTATTCTGGCAGCATCAAATGCAAAGCAGGAACCCACCTTGGATGGGACTCCAGTGCATTGGAAGGCCTCGTCTTAATCACGTATTCTTGAAGCCAATTCAACTCTCTAGAGTGTGGTGGAGAATGTACAGAGTTCATGCAGACATTGAGTTGACACAAATTTAACCCTAGGATACTGGATTCATCAACAACAGCAACAATTTATTGGTTGAGGTCTTGTGCTCAATCCTCAGCTTCTCCATTAGTATTTTCAGTGAAGAGACTTAACATTTGTTGTTTTCTGGTGTTAGTGATAGAGAGCTCCTAATCCTATTGTTTACTAGATCACAAAGAAAAAGTGTTCATCATGACCTTGTGTCTTATTTGAGACAGCATAACATAGTGGTTAAGGCTCTGGACTTCAAACCCTAAGGTTGTACCCTCAAATCCTGCTACTGACGCTGAGTGATGCTAAGCAAGTCACTTCACCTGCCTGTGCTCCAACTGGAAAAAAACAAAAGAAATGTTTAACAGTTGTATCCCAAATGTTGTAAGGTGCACTGGATAAAGGTGTAAATGTAAAAATGTGAGTCTTTTTTATTTGGTGTCTAGCTTCATTTCAGTGGCAATTAAATGCATAATTGTGTAATTCAGTATTATTCAGATTTTGGACATATCCCACTTTTGTGACATCTTTCACTATAAACTGCATAACTATACTTTTTTTTCATTTAAAAGCCCTGGTCTTATTTGTATTTATTTATTATTGCCTAGCAGCATATGGATTTTATTCCCTCAAAAGCACAAAAGATGTCTGGCACTTGCTGTTGGTTCACAGCACTCCCTTAACCATCAAATAGGCAGATTCTTCTCACATCTTTTTGTACAAAATGAAGCATGTCAATAATTAAAAGCATTTCTTTTATTTACCTCTCTTGATTCAAGCTAATTAACTAAATGTAGTAAGTAAATTTAGCATTCTAAGATGTAGGGCAGAAAACTGAATTGTGCTTCACAAGTTATAGCTAACAATTTCATCTTAATTGGCAGAGACAAACTGAAGCATCCTGCTACATATGTTGTTTAATCTGTCTACGACAGAAGGTTCTGTTAGCAATTTCTCTAATTACCACGGCCCTAATCAAACATAAGAAAACAGAAAAGAACTGGCTACTTCCTATGGATTAGTCTGCAGGGGTCTTGTCTTATTTCTGTGGTTTAGCCTGTGATTTCCAGTAACACATCTCAACTTGAACTCCAAATAAAAAACCTTACTGGAGCAACAGATGGCAAGATTTATTTTCTTCTCTCTGTACCTAATAATACATGGTGTTCAATCACAACAGCAGACTGGCTTTACTTATCGCCATTGTTCTTTTCTTTTGTTTAATCACAATAAAAGAGGAGGGTGTCTTACTGTGCTTGGGTTTAATCTCTTCTGGAGTGCCATTTACTTAAAATGAATTAGGAGGAAATGGCATTGTTTTGCAGCCATTTCATTTATAATAACTGTACAAATATTACATACTGTAATGCTAAAATTCCTTCTATTTCTTGACAGTGCCTTATTGTAGATTTAGGTTCAGTCGACAATAACACAGATACATTTGAAAATTCATGATGTTTTATTCATTTTGGCCTTCCTTCCTCACTAAAATGCCATTTTTGACTACCGAAAATAAATTGTTTTCAAAAATGCTTTCTAAAATGTATCTCGAGTGGCATAACATTGCAGAGGAAGAACACTAAGCGAAAATGCTGATGTTTGACTATCATGTGATGATGCGTTGAGATCAGGTTCCTTTTGATAATTGCCTTTGTACACATATTACCTGTGGCATTATCTCTGCATCACCCGATTGATACTGTGCCTTGAAACACTGAAACACTTTTCCATATTTATTTTATGCGGGATGGCAATTCTATTTTTTCCATGGCGTTGGCTACCTTATATTCGTGTCTAACTGTTAATAGCAGTTATAACATCGCCTGTCCAGACAACAATGTCTGTTTTGCTCTTTGTTTTCCTGGTGCTTTTGACATTTGGATTTACTTTGCATTTGCTCTGTAAACAAACATTGATCTTGGCTGACAAACCCTGCCAGCCCAATAAGAAAGAGTTACCAATTCTGGCATATGGCAACCTTAGAAAGTGATTCAAAAATCCTAGTTTAGATGAGAAACATTCAAAAATGAAATTTATCCATGTGGTTAAAGTAGTTTAATCATTTGCTAAATGCCCACAGTAACTCTTAAAGAGTAAATTTAGAGTTGGTAGCTTAACACACACATCATGGTGTTTTTAAAAACATAAGAAATTTAGAAATATTTTCAACTAGTTGTGTTTTGGTCACAACTAAAATACCAAAACTTCTTTTTTGTCCTTCCAGACATACAGCCTGTGATTAATATGCATTAAGCAGCCCCAAGGTAGTCTTAGCTGATATTGTTTTTGACTTGGTATTCTCTGAGTAAAAGAAGCATATCTGCTTTATTAATTGTCTGAGTGTAATGTTATTTATTATCTGCATAAAAGAGGCTATAAGAAACTTATTTTTTTCTGGTTAGTGAAAGTTTTTCTAAATACATGTACAAGTACATATAAGTAATAAAATATGAAGGTGAATCACACCAAATAAATGTTTAAAAGTCCATCCTAATTTTACTTGAGAACTGCTGCTTTAGGCCAAAAATTAAAATGACTCAAACATCACTATCGCTTTACAAAGAATTATTTAAGGTAGCATTTCAAGTCTTCCATTTTAACTTCACCTAAATCTTTACATTTAAATGTACACTTTATAAATACTATTCTTTATAAATTAAATTAAACAACAACACTTCAAATGATGAAACACTAACAAGAGGAAAAAATAAATTTTGGCAGATATGGCATGCTGTGTATTTATGCTGGAATGCATGAGCAAGGAAGCACTGAATCCAAATAAGCAATAAACAATTGGCTAAACATCCAAGTGGCACCATATTTGGAAAAAGTCAAAAGAATATTTGATGTAGAACATAAAGGAGTGAATGGAAATATTCTTAAACCTTCAGATTGCACTTCTTTAGCATCTCATTTTTCAAAGTGGCTAATTTGTTTAGTGAATATTTTCAGCTTGTGGTTGATTTTCCAAAGCAATTTATTCTTCTTTATGATACCAAGCCATTTAGAATAGAGTAATGTGAGGAACATTTTAATAGATCTTGGGTCAGCCAAAGTAACATTAACAACTCAGTGTAAGGAAAACCACCTTGCGGTAAAACTTGCTTCCTCATCACATAATCTTGTGTCTTATTTTTCCAAAGTTCGGTAAGGAGAAATATTTAATGTGATAATTTTAAAAAATATATTGTAATAGTACAATTAAATTATAAAATATTTTATATACAGTATAACAAGGGCTGATTCTGTTAGAATAGAGCACATTACTCTATGATCATATAATGGAGAAATCCGTTCACAAAATATATACAGTATAATTAGAAGTTAACAAAGTGTGTTTTGTTATCCCTTCATTACTGGCTATCTCTGGCCTTTTTTATCTTCCATTGAGCTAAGTTATTCCCATATTTAGATAGGCTCATTTCTTTGCTTTTGCCTTCTCATGTCTACCTGGAATATTAGGGCAAGGTCACCATTCCTCATAAAAGGAGATTAAAGGAGGTTGTTGTTAAGAAAGGTATCCTACCTTAAAAATTGTTGCCCTTATACTCCCTTGATGATGAAATACAAAGTTAAGAGCAAATACCCTGTTGGTGACCCCAGCCTGCGCACACCAAAAAGAAGGTCGGAGAACCCACCCCAAACACAAGATCTGTGATGAAGTGTAGAGAGGACAGTTTATTGGCATGAGTGAGTAAGAGGTGAGAAGAAGAGAGAATAAGGAATATTGGGAGTATGATGGTATATTTAGCCAAACTTATGAAGATTAGAAATTTGCTATGTGCAGGTGATGAGGTGGAGAGATCACTTAGGGGGAATAATGAGAAATAAAAGTTTTTCTGGAAGGGAAGAAGTAATGGTTGATATACATGGGAAGATAAAAAGTGTGAGTGAGCATTTTATAGTTCTTATAATGACTGATGGTAAACAACTAAAGAGTATAGTTTTAGCTTATGCCCTACTGGTTGTTAGAAGCAATGAAGAGAAAGATAAGTTTTGGGAAAAGCTGATGTAGGTGATGTCTAGGGTGTCACAGGGGACAGTAACAATAAATTAAATATTGGAACCCATGCTGATAGTTGTAAGAGTATCTGTATGGGCTTTAGCTCCATTAACAATAATGCTGAGGTGATATTGATGATCCCCAAGGAAAATTCTTTATTGCAAAATCCCTTGCTTATACAATAGGAGATCTTTTAGACGCATGAAGAAAAATATGAGAAGGAGGGAATGAGAAGTACATTTTCTAAAACACTGGTACCAAGTGAGAATGAAGTTTCAGAAACATGAGGTATGAATGGCAAGTGGGAAACTATAAAGAATGTCTGGTTGAAAATAACAGAAGAGGTCTGCTGTTAGATAAATAGAATACTGAGCCACAAAGAAACATGTTGGTGGAAGGCTGAAATTGAAATAGCAGAACTGAATAAAAGACAATATGTTATAAGGAGTGGCAGAAAAAGGGTAGAAGATGACAGGATGATCTGTAAAGATGCAAGGCAAATTGCTGGGAAACAGTTGCAATGGGATAAGGAAGACAAAAGCAAAGTGATCCGAATCTAAGCAGATGGCAAAGAAAAATACAGCATGAAGTTAGCATGAATTTCTTGAAAAATTTTAAAGGGAACCTCATGATTGATAGCATTGGGATTAAGGATACCTGAAAGCCGTCCATGGAAGAGTTAATGAATGAGAAGATTGGAAGTTTGACAGACCTTTTCATCGTGATTTTGTGTGAAGGGAGAATTCCTGAAGACAAAGATGAAGTGTGCTCATTCTGGCATACAAAGGAAAAGGTGATCCATTAGAGTGCCAGTTATACTGAGTACATCAAGCAGGTGCTGAAGGTGAAAAGATATAAAAGAAAATAATGTTGAGATCAAGCAAAGCTTAGTAAAATGCAGTTTGGTTTTATGCCTGGGCAATGAACAACAAATCTAATCTGTTGTCAGTCAAATGCAGAAAAAGCATCAAGCTAAAGTAAAGTTTCTGCATTGCACATTTTTAGAACCGGAGAATAAATCTGACAGGGCGCCGTGAGAGGTGGTAAGGTGAGCACTGAGAAAGCTGGATATGAACAAATAGTGACTTTAGTGACGTCAATGTACAAAGAAGCAAAAACAGTGGGCATGAGAAAAGATGAGGATAGCAAACATTTTGATCTTGAAATTTACTGCAGGCAATACAGTTGCTAGAAAATTACTCTGGTCTTATCCTTAGGTGACTGTTGGATTTCAGTCAGGGTCTAATACCTGGCTTAAGTATGTTTTCCTTTTTTTTTTTTTTGTTTATTTCTGTCATTTTTGAATTATTAGTTTGCCTATTTTTTGTCATTTTGAAATGTTTGTATTTATATTGCTTTCTTTACATCTTTTAAAATGTAGGTATTTTGTAGCCCTGTGGTGGCTGGCCCTGCCCGAGGTTTGTTTCCAGCCTTGTGCCCTATGTTGGCTGGGATTGGCTCCAGCAAACCCCCGTAACCCTGTAGTTAGGAGATAGCGGGTTGGATAATGGATGGATGGATGGATGTATTTTGTATACATGTTTCTCATAGTTGAAGGTCCACCCTCAGCCTTCTTATTCCAACTGACAGCTAAGCTCCTTTAGAGGTTCATTAAGTGTTATGAAATTAGAATCAAGGATTGTTTGAATTTCTGGTTTCAGGTTATTTTAGCACTATTTATTGATTTTCCTGTTGGATTATGTACTGGACTTGTTTGCTTTGGGTTGTCTATATAGGCAAAACCTTTTTTGATTATTTTTCTGTCTCCTTTTTCCCTCCTCTTTTTCATTTTCTTTATTCAATAAATTACTGAGATATAAAAGAACATTATTTTTAATGGTTTGTCTGAAAGGCCAGAGGTGTACGGTTATCCTCTCCCCTAAAGGACATTTTAGTAAAATTTGCTATTAATGTATTTTGAAAACCTGAACCCCATTTTGGGCCCATACAGGTTGGAAAAACGGCAATTCAATTTGGGGCTAGGCTGCCTGGAGTGGCTTGAGGCCTGCTTCTGAAACTTAGAACTAGTGGAAGTCAGGGCTGTCTTTTGCTATTTTGAGGCCTGTTAACCAATTTTGCTATTTTGGTTTTGCTTAACACAATAGTGACAAAAGTAAACACAATAAACAATAGAGGGCATTAGTGGCATTTTTGGCGTGAAAATGCTGGTGGGGCCATACTAGGGTTTTCCTATATGTGTGCATACTTCTCTAACTTTAACATTAATTTACCTAACTAATAATGTGTGTCCTTTCTTTTCTAATGTAAAATGCAAGGTCACATACTTTTCATGTCACAAAAAGTAAATATTTTCCATTGGCATTAAATCATTGTGATATTCTCTGACATCATCATTATCTGACCAAAAACAGCTATACAATTTTAAATTCTTACTAAACTGACAGTCTTACAACCACCCACTGCTCAGGAAAATATATTTTGAACTGTCTAAATTGAAATGGCAACACTTCACATTTAGAATCTAATGCAAACTACAATCACTGCAAGACTGCATGTTCATAACTACTATGCAACTTGTTCTTTGCTCATCAGCATGAGGCCAGCAAATAATTGAAAAAAGTATTTTCTGTTTACAGGACACACCTGTCATTTCCACACCAGGATTTTTGCTCTTTGCAAACAGGAGTGTTATGCTGTTGGCTTTTTCCATTAAGTGGAAGGAGTACATATAGGCTTCCTTGGTGGGTTTTTCAAACACACTGGTTCTCCTCAGCAGTGGGTGAAAATCAAGATGCAGCATAATGTCTTGTTAATGATACATTCCTGAGATTGATCTCTGCTTTTTTTTTACAAATTACTGTGGCTATGTTTAAGGGAGCAGATAGTACTGGACTTCTCGTACCTCCTTGCTTGCAAGACCTGCTTGGCAATGACTGGGAAAAGCTTGAACTTGAAGTGAAAACATGCAATTAAAAAAATATCATATGATGATATCAGTTGGTCCTTGTTATAATACAGATGATGACTTTCAAGCTCATCGCTAAACTGGAAATTTCAGGGTGTACTGTACATACACACACCCCAAGAGTATAAAGAAAATTGCAGAGCCAACTGGTACAATTATTATAAAAGACAATATAACATACTACAAGAAACAAAAATTTTCTAGATATTTGTAAGTATTTATATTGAGCACTAGCTGTCTCACGTGGCTCTGCCTGTGTAGTAGTGAAACAGGACAGTGAGGAGGACCCTGCCTGGCTCCCCACTCCTGACGCCATGGTTCCCCCTCCCCTTGGCCTGCACCCTCTGTCTCGGATTAGTGCGAATATATCGCTCCTGCAAGCGAACTATGTTTCTTAGCATGATGAGAGAAGTCGCAAAATCAACCAGAATGTTCAAGCAAATTATAGAAAAAAAAACAGATCTAAATCTTTTAAGTAGTTCTCTCATTCACTAGCTAAGTGGAGGTAAGGTATGCCCCGAGGTTGGTGCATGAGTGAGAAGGTCCCCGCCCCCCTCACCCCGGCCCAGTGCACCTCTCTCAGATTGATGCAAATAAATCGGTACAAGTTTAACTATGATACATAGTGCAATGTGAGAAGTCGCAAAATTAACTGGAATGTTCAAGCAAATTATAGAAAAAACAGATCTAAATCTGTTAAGTAGTTCTCTTTGTGAAAAGCAGACAGCATTACAGATAGACAGATGTTGGATTTTATATATACAGTATAGAGATATGATAGGAAATTAAACATGCTTCAGGGAACAAGACTGAGGATTGCTATAAAGATTTTAAGAATAATTTAAATCACTAAGGAAAGCTTTTTACTTATTTTTGCAAAATTTGCTTAATGCAGAAATACCACTGTATAACAGTGTGAGATTATTACATACATTACAGTAGTGAATATTAATATATTGGACAAAACATAATACAGTGATCCCTTGTTATATGACACTTGACTTCGTGGCTTCACTCCATCACAGATTTTGTATATAAGCATATCTAAATATATATCACAGATTTTTTGCTGATTCGCGGATTTCTGGGGACAATAGGTCTTTTAATTTATGTTACATGCTTCCTCAGTTGGTTTTCCCAGTTGATTTCATACAAGGGATGCTATTGGTGGATGGCTGAGAAGCTACCCAAACACTATTAAATAAAACTCCTCAATGATATACGATTTGTTTCCTGCATGGTGCCGTGATACTTAAAAAGCCCGGACAGCACCTATTGATTTTTGATTGTTTGCTTTTCTCTCTCTCTCACTGACATTCTCTTCTCCTGAGGAAGGGGTGTGAGCAGAGGGCTGTTCACATTGGTCTAGAGGATACAGACGCTCCTCTAAAAAATGCTGAATGATTACCTTCAAATTGCTCCCTTTTTGCGGCTGCTTTGTCGCGCGGTGCTTTGCATACTTCAAAGGCCAAACAACACCTATTGATTTTTGATTGTTTGCTTTTCTCTCTCTGTCTCTCTCTCTCTCTGACATTCTCTGCTCCTGACGTGCACTCCTTTGAAGAGGAAGATATGTTTGCATTCTTTTAATTGTGAGACAGAACTGTCATCTCTGTCTTGTCATGGAGCTTTAAACTTTTGAAAAAGAGACAAATGTTTGTTTCCAGGTTTTAAAGTTCCTGTCTCAACAATCTCCTTTGTTTCTGTGCAAATCTGTGATCCAAGCATGACAATATAAAAATAACAATATAAACGTATGGTTTTTACTTTGTGGATTTTCACCTTTCACGGGGGGTTCTGGAACACAACCCCCGCGATCGAGGAGGGATCACTGTCTATAAAGAAATAAGAAAGTGCAGAATTGCAGTCATTCCCATTAATGTATACCTGTAAGGTAAGCATAATTTAGGATTGAAGCATTTGAAGATTTGGACTGTGTTTAATAGGATATTAGGTTATATATCACAATATTACAAAAAGACAGCAGCGTTAGAAAAAGTGAAGAGGAGAGCAACTAGGCTGATCCTAGGACCTGCAGGGTATGAGTTATGAGGAGTATTTAACCGTTTCAGTTTAAGCAAACTGGGATTAAGTGGTGACATGATGAAAGTTTTCAAATATTGAAGGGCATTAGTCCACTGGATTCTAGCTGTTATTTTAAAATAAACTCTTTAGCAAGAACCAAGGGACACAGTTGAAGGGTGTTAAGAGCATGCTTTGCAAAAATGCCAGAAAGTTTTTCTTCATCCAATGAATGATAGACACATTGAATAAATGAATACTGTGGTAGAGAGTAGAATTTTAGATGCCTTCAGATTATTTTGGGCAATCTAGGTAAATAGAATTGACAAGCTTTTTTGTGCTAAATGGCTGTTTTTGTCACTATTGTTCTAATGTTCTAAGCTGAGTGAAAAGAATCTCTTTATGTGTCTAGTAGATTTTGCTTTTAGTGACCTGTAATATTTCTGTAATCGTAGTAATTAAAAGAGTTGGTTGCCCAGCTGAGAGGTCTTTAATTATGTTTCCTGCATGTTCCTTGATGTGTGGCATATACAGGTTCTTTACAGTCTAGTTTCAGGCCCACAATCCTTTCTATTGTTCATATCACATGCTACAATTTATATTTGGAGTGAGCAGATGTATTTCAATTCCAGACAGTTATTGAGAAATTTAAAGTGCTTTCAAAAACTGTCTAGCTCTTTAAATCTGAACCAGCCCTGATTTAAACAGGTAAAATGTTTAAAGTTTATGAGTTTGAGGAGTATTTAACCATTAACCATCCGAGGAAACAAATGTGCTGTTTAACTGTTTTAATAAGAGATGTTCAATATTCATACAATTTCACACTGTAAGTGACAGTAGAGCCAAGAAGTTTTAAATGATTTCACCCTGCTCACCATTTAAAATGAGGAATGCAGGAGATGAGGAGTGTCTCCTAAAATCCACAGCCATTTCAATTATTTTAGAGTATTGAAGAGCCTGTCGCTTTTCATCATATTGATGGTGGTGATGACATCAGAAATGTGTGAAGCATTTCTTTGATCTTGTTTACATGACAGAAAGCAGAGGATTTGAAGGAGGAGATACTGAAATGGGAAGCTACTTTTAAACCAAAACACCTGAAAGTAAATGCGCAAAAACACCATGATAATAGTAGAAGGTGTGGGAAAGGTGGGAATGCATCTGTTGAGATGGTGAGAGAAAGGGCAGTTTGCAGGTGGCAAGCGTAACCTTCATTAGCAACTAGCAAAATACCCGCGCTTCACAGCGGCGAAGTACTGCCTTAAAATTTTTATTAAGAAGAAAATTAAACATTTTAAAACTGAGGGAAAATATACCAATAATTATTTGTTAAGGATCTCTTTGTATACCACATTGTCAGTTTGGCCCTCCGGTTGTAATATGACCAAACTGTGCGCTGAGCTTACTCTTGAGCATGCAACTTACAGTTGGCCATGTGAAAAGTAATCTTGTCTGAAATCTCACAGCTTGGATTGCTGCTGTCATAATCGGTTTGAGTTTCATGGTTTGTTTCAATTACGACAGTATTTGCAGGACTTGTGTTGAAGTGACATTCGCATCTGTCAAGCGTGTAAGCATACAACCGGTTTCATCGATAACTTCACATCCAGCTTTTGAGAGTTTAAACATTCATAAATGTCAAAGTGTCCAGTACTGAAATTGTCACCAGTGAATTTAAGATGTTTAAGAGACATTGGCAGTTGTCGAAAGGTGTAAAATATTTGGCCATTTCAGTATACTTGAAAGCGACAACCGAACAATTCAGCGGCAGCCATCAACTCACATGCAGAACCATAGGTGAAGAGTTTAAGCATTTCACTCTTATAGTGCTCCTGTGTAGTATAATTATCTCCTGTACCATCATCAGTTCACACCTTGAACCTGTCCCAGTCATTCAATACATAAGACACAATGTTCCTCCAGATATCAAGAGTGAGCCTGATATGGCGTGCAATATGTAACAAAAGAATGGAAAAGGCAGGTGCCATCTCTGGGCATGAAAACCACTCTGTAAGTGACAGTTCTTTGATCGATGGTGATCACCTCGATAGACATGTTAATGGGGGTACGGTTGGAATGATAAAGGAAATGGGTACCTGAACAATGTAAAGTAAGTCTAAAATACCTACACAATAACAATAACTATAATCGTAATAAACGAACAATAAAACAGCAGAGAAACCGTGGATTAAATAAAAAGGCTGTAGTTATCAGCTGGGAGACGTGAATCCCGTGGCGAAGCATGGACGGGAATGTAGAGACCGGAGCGACGGACGGCCTTATATAGGCAGGCAGCCAACAACGTGGGAGGCGTTGGGATGGGGGACCCACGTCGCCTCACACGGTGACCAAGCTGCAGGATATGGACGTATATATGTACATAAGTAGGATTCAGTTAGCGTTGGGAACCCGCATACCAAATTTCTTGAAGATGGGCCCATAAGTACAGTGGCATCATACCACCAATAATTAGTACGTACATTGGTTTCGGTTAGCGCAGGAAGCCGCCTATCAAATTTTGTGAAGATAGGGCCATAAATAAGAAAGTTCAGCAAGTCGGACGTTGTCGACCGTTATGACCGTTAAGCGTAAAATTTTGAAATGAAACCTGCTTAACTTCTGTAAGTAAGCTGTAAGGAATGAGCCTGCCAAATTTCAGCCTTCTACCTACACGAGAAGTTGGAGCATTAGTGACGCTGGAAAGTTCAATATGGCGACTGACAGTGGCATCATACCACTAAAATAAGTACATATATTGGTTTTGGTTAATGCAGGGAAGCCGCCTACCAAATTTCATGAAGAGGGGGCCATAAATAAGAAAGTTCAACATGGCGGACGTTGTTGACCGTTATGACCGTTACGTAGAATTTCGAAATGAAACCAGCTTAACTGTTGTAAGTAAGCTGTAAGGAATGAGCCTGCCAAATTTCAGCCTTCTACCTATACGGGAAGTTGGAGAATTAGTTATGTTGGAAAGTTCAATATGGTGGCGACAGTGGCGTCATACCACCGAAATAAGTACGTACATCGGTTTCGGTTAGCGCAGGGAAGCCGCCTATCAAATTTTGTGAAGATAGGGCCATAAATAAGAAAGTTCAACATGGCAGACGTTGTCGACCATTATGACCATTACATGTAGAATTTCGAAATGAAACCTGCTTAACTTTTGTAAGTAAACTGTAAGGAATAAGCCTGCCAAATTTCAGCCTTCTATCTACACAGGAAGTTGGAGAATTAGTGATGAGTCAGTGAGTCAGTCAGTCAGTGAGGGCTTTGCCTTTTATTAGTATAGATATTTGTGCTGGAATAATGAAATAGTAAGTGTAATTTTAGGTCAGCAATGAGTTTTTCTTCCTAGGTGACATGTCGAGTACAGAGATGTGGTACAAGCACAGCAATGATAACAAGAGTGAAAAGTGTGTGGAAGAAATTATGAAAGTTGAGCACTTTTCACACTTCTCTCTGTCATTAAATAGTGATGTTAATTAAATCTGTGTGAGGAGGTATATGCTCTATGAAAGTGAGATATAGTTGATGAAGATGGATCATAATGTCCTGGAAAGAACAGAGATCAACATGAGCATGTGTGGTGTGTTACAGAGTGAGAAGATGAATGCTGTCTTTGTGTCCATCAATATGGTTGTGGAGGTCTTGTGAGAGCTCTTTGGTTTTACCCATCATGAGCTACTTCTTGTGTGACACCTTGGTAATGAGAAACCTATTTATAGGCCATCAATTAGGACTAAACCAGCAGATGTTAATTTGAACTGATAGGGGGCAGGTTTGCTTTGTAAACACTGGCAGATTTCAGCTGGTTTCTTAGCTTTCAATGCATTTTTGCACCTCCTTTCCTTCATGTGTTCAATACTTTTTCCCCATGTCATTCCACTTAATTACATATAATTTATGCAGTTATTTGTTTTGATTTCTTTGTATATGTGGATTACTTGGGTTGTTACGAATCTGGTGAAAATACATGTCAATAATTCCATTAGAAATATATTTACTGTAGAAAAACATTGATGCATTCAATACTTATTTTCCCCACTGTAAATACAGTCATATGGAAAAGTTTGGGAACCCCTCTCAGCCTACATAATAATTTACTCTACTTTCAACAAAAAAGATAACAGTGGTATGTCTTTCATTTCCAGGAACATCTGAGTACTGGGTTGTTTTAGATCTTTAGTGAAGCAGTATTTAGTTGTATGAAATTAAATCAAATGTGAAAAACTGGCTGTGCAAAAATTTGTGTCCCCTTGTAAAAATTTGTGTCCCCTTGTAATTTTGCTGATTTTAATGCATGTAACTGCTCAATACTGATTACTTTCAACACCAAATTGGTTGGATTAGCTCGTTAAACCTTGAACTTCATAGACAGGTGTGTCCAATCATGCGAAAATGTATTTAAGGTGGTCAGTTGCAAGTTTTGCTTCCCTTTGACTCTCTTCTGAAGAGTGAATCTGAAAATAAAGATTGTTCAGTATCATGGTTTAGGCGAAGGCTACAAAAAGCTATCTCAGAGGTTTAAACTGTCAGTTTCAATTGTAAGGAATGTAATCTGGAAATGGAAGGCCACAGGCACAGTTGCTGTTAAACCTAGGTCTGGCAGGCCAAGGAAAATACAGGGGCGGCATATGCACAGGATTGTGAGAATGGTTACAGACAACCCACAGATCATCTCCAAAGACCTGCAAGACCATCTTGCTGCAGATGGTGATATATGTACATTGTTCTACAATTCAGCGCAATTTGCACAAAAAATATCTGTATGGTAGGGTGATGAGAAAGAATCCCTTTCTGCACTCATGCCACAAACAGAGTCACTTGTTGTATGCAAAAGCTCATTTAGACAAGCCAGATTCATTTTGGAACAAAGTGCTTTGTACTGATGAGACAAAAATTGAGTTATTTGGTCATAACAAAAAGCGCTTTGCACGGTGGAAGAAGAACACCGCAATCCGGATTTTGGTCTCGTCCGATGCGAGAGATTGACTTCTGAAGTGGAGCTCCGCTAGCAGTGGTGCTATTTTTCATATTATTTGCTTATTATTCTGAGATATCCTGTATTTATTCAACCCGAGAGGGACGCTACAGTATATGTAAACACATATAAACATGGCCAACAAGAAGGGGGGTCCGAAAGAATCGAAGACTAAAGCTACATCCAAGCTGCAATCAGCAAGCCCTAGTTCGAGATACAGCCTCTCAGAGACAGACCTGGATCAGATGGGCGAAAGTACAGACTCCTCGGGACCACAGTCCGCTACATCGTCGCCGGCTGAGAGCGAAAAGGGGAGCGAAGGTGCGATCGTGAGTGCAGATGTGGATAGCTCGCCGATTGGAGAGGATTACCTGAAACTGGAAAAGGCGGAGGTCCGCGGCTTCAGTTACGCAATTACGCGGGACTGGAGCAGCGGGGACACCGCTTCAGCAGAGTCTGCTGCTTCATCTACGGCACAAGAAGGCACATTTGAGCTATTTGAACTGAAAGTGTTGCTCGCTGAGCTCACGCAAGATATAAAGAAAGCGAAGGCTAATGAGAAAGCAACGGCAAAGGCACTTGAGAGACTGAAACAGGAATTAAAACAGGAAATCCAACAGGCAAATGAAAGGCTGCGACAGGAATTCCAACAGGCAAATGAAAGGCTGCGTCAAGAGGTACAACTTGAACTTCGACAGGTGCTGGGTAAAATTGAAGAGCGCATTGAGAAAAACTCGGTTAAACTGAGCACGCTTGCTGATCGATTGGAGCATCTTAGTGAGACATTCACGAATCGGATCGAAATAGCCGAACATCTAGCTGCCAGTGCCGAGGAAAGAGCAGTAAATGCCAGTTCGGAATGTAAAAAACTCGGAGAAAAACTTGGAGACAGACTGGCTGCTTTAGAAGATGGGAATAGAAGGTATAATGTCAGAATTGAAGGCCTGCCGGAGAATCGAGAAAGTTTAAACCCGGTGAAATTCGCAACTGAACTTTTTTCTAAAATAATCGGGGGCGACTTTAAAGCAGAATCTGAGATAGCAGCGGCTTACAGACGCTGGATCAAACACCGTCAGACCCGACCAAGATCTTTTATAGTTCGTTTTGAACGATTATCATTTAAGTTAGAGGTGATGGAACTCCTCAGGAAAAAAAAGGAAGATATTATATATGAAGATTGCCACATTCGCCTTCCCTGACTTCTCTCCAGCAACAGCTATTAAACGCGCGCCTTCTATAATATTAAACAGCGCTACGGCAAGCCAATGTCAAATACGGCCTCCTGTATCCGGCAAAACTGAAAGTGGAATGGCAGGGTCATTTCTATGTTTTCGCTAGCAAGGAGGAGGCAGAAAATGAGTTAAGAAAGCTGATCCCGGGACTATTCTGATACATAATTGTGAGTCATGGCGGTAAATGATAAAGCTAGGATTAATAATCTACTGTCTGATCTATTTGTTTCTAAAATACGGGTTTTTATCAGCATATATTCTCATATTCTTATATTATTATTACTTACTTATTACTTATCATTACTTAGTATTACTAGGGCTAAATGTTTATGTTTTATTGTGCTTAATTACGTTTTCCTCCTCTTTTTCTTTTCTAATTATTTCATGTGTACCCTAAATGAGACTGTTCAATATCATACCCTTGGTTTGCTGTTATTGCTATTACTGCATTAAGACTTGTTATGCTTGTTTTGGACACATCTTTAACACCATCACCTGGGTTTATTATCTGGGGATATCATCTTAATGCACTAAAATTGATGAAGATTATATGTATATATGTATGTGTATATGTATGTATATATGTATGTATGTATATATATATATGTATATATATATATATATATATATATATATATATATATATATATATATAAGTGCAAAATTCTTTTCTTTTTTTTTTTTTTTTCCTCTTTTAAAGACTATATTGGTAACAGATATCTCTATCTTTTAACCTTAAAGCGCCACTGCATGGGGGCTTGATGTGCTTTGGACGTGCTCTGTCTCTGGGTATGTCAGAGGACTGGGACTGCATGAAGTGGGTTTTAGCCTCACCTGGGGAGGCAAAAAGGAGGGTGGGGGTTAAGGGGAAGAGAAAGAGAGCAGGCTTGATCTATATCTAATCTATCATCTCAATCTTTATAATTATAACTATCAACGTAATAATAAGCTGCATGGCAACAACTCTTGGGGGAATAGGAAATTAAGACCTAAACTATTTCACTTCCAGTTAAGACTATAATATGACACCAAAAACTCAGAATCAGTGTCTCCATGATGGGACAGTTAACTTCGTAAGCTGGAATGTTAAAGGCCTGAATCACGAATTAAAGAGAAAGAAAGTACTTTCTCACCTAACAGGTCTAAATGCTAAAATAGTATTTTTACAGGAAACCCACTTACTAAGTAAGGATCAGTTCCGCTGCAAAAGACTGGACTGGCCAAATGTTCCATTCTAGTTTTACAAAGAAAACTAGAGGGGTGGGAATTCTCATACATAGAACAGTACCATTTGTAGCATCAGATGTAGTATTGGATCCTGAAGGGAGATATGTGATGGTCATGGGAGACTTATCTAACTGTAAAATGATTTTGATAAATGTTTATGCACCTAATGTTGATGATAAGGAATTTATACAAAATTTATTTGCATCCATTCCCAATCTGAACACTCATAAACTTATAATGGCTGGGGACTTTAATTGTGTTCTAAATCCACTTTTAGATAAGACTTCCTCCACAGGGGAACGCAACTAACACCGCAAAGATAATTACAAAGTTTATAACTGATCACAACTTATCAGATCCCTGGAGGTTTTTAAACCCAAATTCAAGAACATATTCTTTCTACTCACCAGTACATCATTGCTACTCAAGGATTGATTACTTCTTTATAGATAATAACTTCTTGCCTAAGATTAAATCTTGTAAATACGATGCTATTGTTATTTCAGACCATGCTCCGATGATCTTGGAGCTGAAATTACTAAGCCCCATACACTCACCCCGCAGATGGCCTCAATCCGCTTCTATTAGCTGACGAGAATTGTACTGAATTTATATCCAAACAAATTGAATTCTTTCTAGAGACAAATACATCCCCTGAGATCTCTGCAGGAATACTCTGGGAAACTCTTAAGGCCTTCTTAAGAGGACAGATTATCTCATATCTTTCCCACAGAAATAAATCCGAAGCGAAGAAAGTAGCAGAGATAAAAAGCGAAATTACTAAAATAGATGAAGAACATGCCAGACTACCAAGCGAGACTCTACATAAGAGGAGGCAGGCTCTACATTCAGAATTAAACCTCTTGACAACTAAAGAAACCGAACAACTAATTTACAAATCCAGACATCATTATTATGAACATGGAGAGAAAGCTAATAAGCTTTTAGCAACAAATTCACAAGCAAGATGTATAACGCAATCTCGTAATTACTAACACGAACGGAGATAAAATCATCGAACACAAAAATATAATGTACACTTTTAGAGACTACTATAAATCCCTATATACTACTGAGTTTAAAGAAGACAATATACAATCTAATGCATTTCTGGATAAATTACAGATACCACAAATTGACGCTATTAGTGTGGAGGAGCTCGATAAACCTCTGTCATTATCAGAATTACTGGATGCTATAAAGTCACTCCAAGGTGGAAAAGCAGCAGGCCCTGACGGCTACCCTGCAGAGTTTTACAAGAAATTCTCCGCTCAGCTAGCTCCCTCCTATTAGCAACATTTACAGAAGCCAGAGATAACCAATCTCTTCCACAAACCTTTCGCCAAGCACTAATCACTGTCTTTCCAAAACAAAATAAGGACTTATTACAATGTGCATCATACAGACCAATTTCACTTCTGAATAACGACGTTAAAATACTCTCTAAAATCATAGCTAGAAGGATGGAGAAAGTGCTCCCCTCAGTAATATCACAAGACCAAACTGGATTTATTAGGGGCCGACACTTATCTTCAAATCTTCGACGCCTGTTTAATGTAATATACTCACCAACTAAATCAAACACCCCAGAAATATTATTATCATTGGATGCAGAAAAAGCATTCGACATGATTGAATGGAAATACCTTTTACTATTTTGGAGAAGTTTGGGTTTGGCCCAACATTTGTGCATGGATTAAATTACTGTATACTAACCCAGAAGCTTCAGTTTGCATCAATAACATTTGCTCAGACTACTTTAAACTAGAACGTGGCACAAGACAAGGATGCCCTTTGTCACCACTGCTGTTTGCAATTGCCATTGAACCACTGGCAATACATTGTCGAAATACTGATCAGATAAAGGGGATTAGCAGAGAAGGACTGGAACAGAAAATCTCATTATATGCAGATGACATGGTACTGTATATATCGGACCCAGAAAATTCTGTGCCTGCAGTCTTAGCAGCACTCACAGAATTTCAAAAGCTCTCTGGTCTCAGAATTAATCTGAATAAAAGTGTACTCTTTCCGTGAATTCGCAAGCATATAATATTAGATTAGACACCCTTCCTTTTATCATTGCAGAACAGTTTAAATACCTCGGGGTAAACATCACAAGTAAACATAAAGCTCTTTATCAACAAAATTTCGTCGTCTGCATGGAAAAAATTAAACAAGACTTGCATAGATGGTCAACCCTTCATCTCACACTAGCTGGAAGAATTAACACTGTTAAGATGAATATTCTTCCTAAGCTCCTTTTTATTTCAAAACATACCAATATACATTAATAAATCGTTCTTTAAGCAATTAGATTCAACAATAACCTCATTTATTTGGAATTCTAAACATCCACGCATCAAAAGAGCGACCCTACAAAGACAAAAGGCAGAAGGCGGCATGGCTCTACCTAACTTCCAGTTTTATTACTGGGCGGCAAATATACAGTCGATAAGAACCTGGACACAAATAGAAGAACATACACAGGCATGGACCGCAATAGAAGTAAAATCCTGCAGTACTTCTTTGTATTCCTTGCTTTGTGCTCCAATAAACACACGCTATCGGCAATACACTAATAACCCAATTGTGCTCCACTCACTTAGAATCTGGAACCAATGTAGAAAGCATTTTAAGACGGAGAAGCTTCTTTCTGTGGCACCCTGCAAAAGAACCACCTCTTTCAACCCTCACAAACATATGCAGTTTTAATATCTGGAAAAATTTGGAATTAACTTGCTTAGAGATCTTTATATAGACAACGTCTTTGCATCCTATGAACAATTACATTCCAAATTTAACATTCCAGCTACAAATTTCTTTCACTATCTTCAAATCAGGAACTTTGTTAAACAGAACCTTCCAGATTTTCCTCATCTTGCACCCTCATCCACGCTGGAAAAATTATTGCTCAATTTCAAGGAGTTAGACTCCATCTCTACAATATATAAAATCCTTTTACAATCCCTTCCTTTCAAAGATCCAAGAGGACACTGGGAAAATGACCTCTCAATTAATATATCAGAAAAGGAGTGGAAAGTAGCAATGCAGAGAATTCACTCAAGCTCCATATGTGCAAAGCATACAATTATACAACTAAAAATTATATATCGAGCACATCTGTCTCGACTAAAACTCTCCAAAATGTTTCCAGGACATGATCCAACCTGTGAAGCGCTGCAAAAGCCCCAGCCTCACTAGGTCACATGTTCTGGGCCTGCTCCAAATTAACATTATTCTGGACAAAAATTTTTAATTACCTCTCAGACAGTCTTGGACTCACAATCCCTCCTAACCCATTAACAGCTGTGTTTGGGGTTCTTCCAGAGGGTCTTAAAGTGGAGAAAGACAAACAAATTGTGATTGCATTCACTACACTGTTGGCACGCAGACTTATTCTGATAAACTGGAAGAACCCAAACTCTCCTCTTTTAAGTCAGTGGGAAACTGATGTGTTATATTATTTAAAATTGGAAAAAATCAAATACTCAGTTAGAGGATCTGTGCAGACTTTTTCAAAACATGGCAGGATCTAATCAGTAATATTTTGAAATGATTTTATAAAGCACAGAGAATTTGTTGATTTAGGTATTTTTAAAAGCCTTAAATTTTACACCGTTTGGCTTGCTCTCTCTCTCAAGGGTGGGGATCGATCTGTTCTTAGCATAATTCTTTTTTTTGTAAAACTTGATTGCTATGTATTGATTGTAATAAAATTAATAAATAAAAAAAAAAAAAGAACACCGCATTCCAAGAAAAACACATGCTACCTACTGTCAAATTTGGTGGAGGTTCCATCATGCTGTGTGGCTAGTACAGGGACTGGGGCCCTTGTTGAAGTCGAGGGTCAGATAAATTCAACCCAATAACAACAAATTCTTCAGGATAATGTTCAAGCATCAGTCACAAAGTTGAAGTTACACAGTTGTTGGATATTCCACCAAGACAATAACCCAAAACACAAAGTTTGAAATATACAAAGGCATTCATGCAGAGGGAGAAGTACAAAGTTCTGGAATGGCTATCACAGTCCCCTAACTTATTATATCATCATAAATTTTTGGGATGATTTGATACAGGCTGTCCATGTTCAGCAGCCATCATATTGAACTGAATGGAGAGATTTTTTATGGAAGAATGGTCAAAAATACCTCCATCCAGAATCCAGACACTCATCAAAGGCTATAGGAGGCATCTAGAGGCTGTTATATTAGCAAAAGGAGGCTCAACTAAGTATTGATGTAATATCTCTGTTGGGGTGCCCAAATTTATCTACCTGTCTAATTTTGTTATGATGCTTATTGCAAATTTTCTGATAATTCAATAAACTTAATGTCACTGCTGTCACATATTAAAAGGAAGTGGCTACTTTGAAAGCTCAGTCAATGATTAACAAAAATCCAAAGAATTAAGAGGGATTCCCAAACTTTTTCATATGCTGTGCTGAGAAGAAACAGACTAAGGTGGTTTTGGGCAAATGCAACAAAAGGCTGGATGATTGGATGAGGAGATGCACTAAGATGGAAGTGGAGATGAGGCCAGGAGGGAGGCCAAAGAAAATGAGGATGGTGATGATGTTGGATGATATGAAAAGAATAAGTTACCCCAAGGGTGGAAGGACTGTGGAGGGTGGATCTGGGTAAACCTGGAAAATGTCTGTTACACATGTGATGACGATGATCGTGATAATAAGTAGTAAGTTTGTGAACTGAAGATTTTGGCTGTTTGCTTCCTATTGCTATTGTTAGATTTTGTGGCAAAAAATTCTGAAAATTGCCTTTTATATCGTCTTTTCTTTTTGGCTTTTATATAATGCTCTTGGTGGTCTTTTGCAATTAGAGCACCATGAAGATCTGTCCAGATAAGTAACTGAAAGGAACCTTTTCTACAGATCCACATTGTTTTGAAAAACTCATCAGAAACTTCAAAAGACTTTGTTGGACATTTATCTTATCCAAAGATCTTGACTATACATTCTTCTCCTCTCTTGCTAAATGAATCTTACCCTAGAGAGGTCTATTATTTTTTTACATCTAAGATGTCTCACTTAAAGGTTGTCCAATGCTGTATATGTCCTGGATTCACTATAAGCACAGAGAATTACAGTTTCTGTATTACATCTTGAAGGAGCCTGAGTTGCCTTGAAAGCTTGGATATTGTAATCTTTCTAGTTAGCCAATAAAAGGTGTTGTTTTGCTTCTCACTATAAAAAGCAAATAAATCAAAAAGCAAAATTGTTTTAATTTATTCATGGAAAACTGATGTCTTACTCTAACTTTCTTAAAAACTGACTTTCCAGTCATTCCTTAATCCTCTGTAGTAAATCAAGGTAGCGATGGTACCTTCTGGAGCTTTTTGTATTACCTTTGTATGCCAGAATTTTTTCACAAAATTCAAAACCATGCTGCAGGTTTAATTAAGATTAAAGTCTGTGTGACGCTATTGCCTCACCGTAATGCTGATACCTGGTGGATTAAATGGATATGGGGCAGGACTATCAAAGTTTTAGGTGTAAACAAATATATCAGCAAGTTTACCACAGGGGAAGAAAGATTTTTTTTTTCTTTTTCATTTAGGATTTTTGGGCTTACCCTCCGGCTGTTTAGTTTATTTTCTAGATGTTTTACCATATGGTTCTATTGCGAGTGTTGCGCGTAATCGATCGTTTTTTTTTTCCCGTTTAACAAGGGCACAGACGCTAAATGCAGTCACAGGTGCCTGGGAAGATCAAACGACAGCTATAGGGGGAGTCCAAGTTGCGTTAGTAGTATACATATATCGTAATCTCTAAGTTTGTTTATTAGTAACCTCGAGGTTAGATATAAATGTGGTGTTTTGTTGTTTATTGTTTTATTATGTAGATGTTGTTGTCGGCTATTTTTGATTTGTACTAGCAGTGTATGCGATTTCCCCAGTACTTAAATGGTTCCTTCCTATGATTAGGTAAGCTGATCCTGGCAATGGAAAAGGCTTTAAATACGGTTGTGGCTGCAAGAAGGATAAAAAAAGAAAAGGGAGAAAAAGTAGGTAGTGCGAGGGACGCCAGCCTAAGGGCTAATTTATTCTTCACGCTCAGAACGCGTACGCGTCAGCATCATGGCTGCCACGCGTTCCCAGCGTTCATTTCACGCGTCCTCTGAGCAGGTCCTCAGAAATTAACGTGACGCTGCGCGCGAAGTTGCAGTACCAGCAAAAAGTCGGCGCGGTGTGCTAAAAGTCGGAACGCGGACGCCAGAGTCTCTGTTTACTATCTACATGTGACAGCAAGCCTCTATGGAGATCCTTCGGGATCGATGTGCGCTTTGCTGTTTGATGAATGGTTCAAAGTGATGAAGCAAAATGCCGACATACAGATGCATTCGTGGTGCTTTTATATTCAAGCGTCGCATATTCCCGATCGTAATGACACGCGATACATTTTAAAAGTCTTACATACCATCTTTTGTGCCGTCTATTTTTATATTTTTACTTTACCTGCTGTCAGGTCCAAGAAGCTCGTAGCGATTAAAAACTGGGATGACGTTTATGATGGTCTGCTTTAATAATAAAGTAAACTATTGAGGTTAAAGTGGACATTTGAGATTAAAGCCGAAATTTCTACTTTAATCACAAAATACACGTTTTCACCGTGTCTTTTATTTTTTTCTCAGTGGCTCAAATACAGCGCTATACATTATGTTGCTGATGTGAAGTTGCAAAAAAAAAAAAAATAGACGGCACTGAGACTTTTAAAATGTATCATGTCATTACGATCGGGAATATGCGACGCTTGAATATAAAAGCACCACGAATGCATTTGTATGTTGGCATTTTGCTTCACCACATCGAAGCATCCATCCCGTAGGATCGGCATAGAGGCTTTCTGTCACATGTAGATATTTCCCGAATGTAATTACACGATACATTTTAAAAAGTCTCACATACCATCTTTTGTGTCGTCTTTTTAATTTTTATTTTTGCAACTTAACAACAGCAACATAATGTATAGCGTTATATTTGAACCACTGAGAAAAATAAAGGACACGGTGAAAAGCGTGTATTTTGTGATTAAAGTGGAAATTTCGGCTTTAATCTCGAATTGTCCACTTTAACCTCGTAGTTTACTTTATCATTAAAGGCTTCACATCTTGATCCTTTTAGTCTACAGACTAGAAGCTGTTGAGGATCCGTGATGTCACTTCTGATGCAACCTCACTTTATAATCTCCACCTCTTTCAAAATGAAGTCAATCGATTGATGAAGTTGTGTCTTGAAAGTTGTCTTTTGCCTTTTTCTTAAGAACAAATGTTTGTTTTTTGCCTACAATATACGGGAACCTCCGGCACCCAGAATTTTACCTGTGCAGTTCATTACAGTATAGTACAGCACATTGTAGGTTCTGTTGTTGTTTTTGTTAATTTTGAATTATTTTTCATGTAATAAGTTATTTTACTTGATTTAATGTGTGATTCAATAGTGTATTGTCTCTTTAAATGTAGTTATGTTTCATGCTCTTTGTGAATAGAGCCCTAAGCGACAGGGTCACCCTGATATCACCACTCCTGGGCCCTGCCTCTAGCTATTTAACAAAGCTGAAAGCCTAATATTGGGAATCATTTGTCTGTCATGTTGTTGGATTTCTCTAAATTTCTGATTATTTCTAACCTTGTAATTCTGCTTTTTGAATTTTGTATTGGGAATTTTATTTTGTTTGCTTAGGATTGTCTTTTAGGCAACTCATTTCTCCCTCTTTTGCATTTCTGAGCTTCTAATTTATTTTATATTTTTATGAATAAATATTTTATTCATAAAGATTCTTTGTTTGCCCTTTCCAAACAAGCGGAGGTTTTATGGTTATCATTCCACTTGTGAGACTTTCACTTTATTTTGGGACTGATAGAGTTGTTTTTGCAATCTCCCCATTTTTTGCCCTACTTCAGCTGAAGCCAGCAGTTAGCATTATGGATCTGGCTAAAGTTAGAGTTGCCTCAGCTGGGCAGACGAAGGAGGCTTCTTGTCTTCTCCCTAGCTTGTTTTTGGAGGCCTCTTATTTTGCTTTGGAGGAAACTCCCATATCATGACACCTGGCGATGCATGCATACATAATGTGAGTATGCCCTCCTAGTCACTGGGCGTACCATAGATAGGGAATGCAAGGAACACTGTATAGTCTGCTCCACACTCTCAGGACTCTACTTACTTGATGTGCCACAAAACACCATTTAGCTCTGTACTAGAATGTGAAATTTCTCTTATGGTCGACAACCCGTTTTAATTTTTTGTTTTTTCATTAGTATATGCTTATCTGAAAATATTGCCATGATTTCTAAGAAATACATTTCTTTGCAAATAATTTGTATATAGCAAGGAAGATATTAAGATATCAGTACTTCCTGACTTCAGTAGGTTCACACTACTTGTGTCAACTACAGTGGTCAGGTGCATCCCAATTTCTAAAGGCAGTTCTTTAAAATAATTCACATATTTGTTTGGTTTACTTTTAACAAACATTAATACAAAAAAAAATGATTTACTGTCTTAGCCCAACAGAGAAGCATTGGCATTAACCTGCTGAAACAATTGGCTGAAGCATGTCAGATGCATTAACACAGCATAAATGTTTTAAAATGTATCTTAAAATTATTAATATTATTATTATTATTATTATTATTATGTATTATTAATAATATTATTAATAATAATAATAATAATCAGCAGGAATAGTTCTGTAAAGCATTTACTGTAATGAAAAAGTTAAATGTTTACTTCACTTGGAGTATTTCTTTAGAAAGAAGTTGAGAATATGAATACCCCAATGGAATTATTTTCATTCTTCACCAGGTATGGACACATGAGACAACTTTCTCCTTAAACAGTAGTGCCTTAATTACATTATTTTTTCAGATATTTGAGATTTCATGTGTTTATTATTCCTGGTAAGGCTCTCTAAGATGTTGTGGCTGAAGAAGAGAAAGGCAAGTGCATTTGTGGAAGCAACCTGATCTGTGTGCTCCAGATGAGGTGGTAACTGAGCACCTGAGACCTCATGTATAAATGGTGCATACACACAAAATGATGCGTTACGCCCGTTTTCACTCTCACATTTCGATGTATAAAAACTAAACTTGGCATAAAGCCACGCACATTCTCACGCCAGCACCTGCCCTTGCTTATGCAGTTTCTCCTTAATTCTGTAAAATGGCGGCACTCAACTTCAAAGCAGTGCAACTGTTCCTGTGTGGTTTCTCTTTCTTTTAAAATTCACATCTACGACAACCTAACTGCATATCATTTCTAAATTTAAGACACCTGATTGTAGTCAATTTTTTAACAATATAATGGTCCACAGAATGGTCTAACTATTCCACTACCATGGCTGCTTTAATGTTGTTAGAGGACATCTGAAATGGAAGAATCAGAAGAAAATGCGTATTCAGAGATCATACTGATTTCATGGCACATGATGATGACTGGCTTCTGAGTCTCTTTAGATTTCCAAGAGTTAACCTCTTGGAGCTGTGTGCTGAACTGGCACGGCTTTACAAAGGCAAACTGTGAGGAATTGTGCTCTACCTGCTCCTTTGCAAGCATGGGGGTCAGCTTTTGTAATATTGTCTGAAACTGAATAAAGAGTAATTAATACTGCATCTGCTGCCTAATTGTTTGTCTTTTTACACATGCAAACTGTTTACACAAGTATAGATAATGGTAAGCAAAATATAATTAAAACTCACTATCACCTTCAGAGATGTCAGAATCTTCCTCCCAGCTGGTAAAGCGCCAGTAACAAGAGTGTCACCAATAATTGCAGCATCTTACTGTTCAAACTGCGTTATAAATAACCATGTATAGATGACAACAGATTTTTAAAACTTTAGAACAATCTAGATGAGAACAGGCTCTTCAGCCCAAAAAAGCTTGCCTATCCTGTTCACTTAATTCTTTAAAATAACATCAATCCAAATTTTGAAAGTCCCTAAAATCTTACTGTCTACCACAGTACTTGGTAGCTTATTCCATGTGTCTGTGGTTCTCTGTGTAAAGAAAAAACTTCCTAATGTTTTGTAAAATTTACCCTTCACAAGTTTCCAAGTGTGTCCCCATGTTCTTGATGAACTCATTTTGAAGTCACAGTCTCGATCCACTGCACTAATTCCCTTCATAATTTTAAACACTTCAATCATGCCCTCACTTAATGTTCTTTTGCTTAAACTTTCAACCTCAGCTCTTTTAAACTTTCTTTATAATCCATCCCCTGTAGTCCTGGAATGAGCCTAGTTGCTGTTCTCTGGACCCAGCACTAGCACTCAGTATGTTCTTTTTGAAACCCCAGAGACCAAAACTGCACACAGTACTCCAGATGAGGCCTCTACCAGTGCATTATTAACCTTGCATTTTGTGATATACCAGTGTGTTCCTGATTTTAAAAGTACTCAATGCATTTCATCACATAGTCTTAGTTACTCTTTTCTTGCTCAGTTTGTAGTCTGCTAGTCAGAAAACCCTACATTGAAGATTTCTGGTTTGTCCACATAGTAGGAACCTTTTCAAACCCCAAAGAACTTCATATGCAAAGAGCGCTTCCCAGAATTTAAATGGCTCTTTGTCAAGCAACGAATCTACAAGGAACCACACAACCCGGTATTGTGCCATTAATGAACAAGTATTTTAAGAGGGTGGTTGGAATAAAAACCTGAACTTTAGAACAACTGTTTAAGAATTTAAAATACCTGAACTCTGTTAATGCACATCACTGTTAGAAATTAAACTCATTAATACTGATATGTATGGGGAAAAACAACTATAATATTGTCATGCATGAGTGCATGGGGAGCGGCTTAAGGACCTGATGGGCGCCACGTCAAGTCATGCCAGGGAACAATGGCAGGGTACTAACCTCTCTTTTTCTGTTTCTTCAGAAAGAACAAAGCGCATCATCATAACCAGTCCCGGAAGACTGTTGATTTCACCCACTTCGGGTTCTTTTCTTACCTCTGGTCCCTTCATGATCACATCAATTACCCATTAATCACCACGGCTTTCCCCATCGTTTCATCACTTCCTGTCCTCCACTATAAATTGTCTGTCCTGCCTTTGCTTTTTCCGTCTGTTTGTACTGAGCTAGAAAACACTGGCAAACCTTCTTTTTTGCTTTTGCATCACGGGGCCTAAAACCCCTGTTTTCCTGCAGAGGCATTAAGCTCTCTTGGAAATGTGTTCTTTTAATATTGTGGCTTATTAAATAATTAGAGCGATATCATAATATACCAGAAAAGGCGATATCCCTCCCATAGTGATTACGCGTACAAGAATCACATGAGACAAAATATCTTTTAGCTTACATTTACTGGCGTTTTACGCAGTTACAGACAAGGAGGCATATGGACAGACTTTATCCAGGTGGGAATCTGGATCAACACAGTCAGCCATTTTTTCCGTCCCTACGCTGGGAGGGTTTCCAACACCTATGTTGGCACAGCCTCGAAGGGTCTGGCCACTGTCCAGACCTTTTATATGGTTCTTGCTTCATTTGCTGGTCTTCTCGTTTCCAAACAAGGGCTGAATTCCTCTCCCACAAAATACAGAAATATCATAGTTTAATGTCGACCCTCTTCTCCCGAAGGAAAGAAGGTTTGTGCTGATAGAGGACAAAAATACCCTAACCTTTTTTTTAAACTATACACAACCCTCCAGTTGTCTTTTTATCTAATCCAATGCTTGGTCAGAAACCAACTGCTGGTCGTGTCCCAAGAAACTGCACGAAAAAAACTCATAACAGTATTTCCGAACGGGCAAAAAGAAAAATGTAGTTTTTTAAGCCCCCCTTTGTCACTGATTTGGAAAAAAAACAAATTTGAAAGTCATATCCAAAAACAAAAGGTACTTACCCCAAAGTGTAAAATATTTCAAGTCATTTGGGACATGTGAAATGTAGTATCACTATAGCTTCTGTACCATTCATCAAAAACCGGGAAAACATGGAAAAATTTTTTAAATGCTGTTATCAAGTAGTGATATCCATCAATGGTGTTAGTGGAGTTTTTTCCCCCTATTTCAAATATCAGTGTTGTATCTAAAATTTTTGAATTCATGCAGTGGGTGTCATAATCAGATTTTTTAGAATCCTATATAGCATCTTAGGATTACAATTTTTGGCACTTCTATCATTTCTAGTTTCAATATGTTGCAGATGCCCCCCCTTTTGATGTCTGACCCCTTTTATGAGTTACAGTAGTTAAAAACCAGTTTATTCTAGCTTCATTGCTAATATTAATTGTTCTTAACTATATTAGAAAATTTGTTCATTCACATTGTTATCCCCCCCAACTTCCCCCATCGGGTTTTTTACCAAATTCCAAATTTTAAAATTTCCATCATTGATAAATCATGCATATCCTCATACCTTTGAGCCCTTTTTATAATAGTTTCAAGTATATTCCTGACTTCATATATATGCCTTGTCCAACTCAGTGGTTTGTTAACAAAGTCTCTTTTTTTGGTGGTTTGCAGATTGGTAATTTTTGAGATCCGCTGAACAAAGGGGGACTGCTTCAAGGCACTAAAGTTTATTGTTACTGAAAGAAAGAAACAGCCCTTTTTGCCATTACTAAAGATGAACACATGGTGACTGCCCCTTTTACAGAGGTGCACTTCCTCTAGGTTTGCACTGTATTCAGTGGTCATTCATGGGAGTCTTACCAGCTGTCACATCACCTCAGGGGCCCACAGCCGTCCCTCCCAAGTCCATAAAACTTGTTTAGTTCATGGCATAAAATCTGAGAGCTGGACAAATCTTTTTTAGTTCACCCCGCCCCTCTGGAAAGCAAGTGTTTCTTCACCAGCTTTTCCCCAGGTATGTGCAACAGATTAAAAGTAAAGGATCAGTCCTATACATTTCGTTGATATACACCACCGTTACTTCATTCAAAAAAATTTCCCACTGAATGGAGGGCTTTAACCACTAAAATTTTAATGGCTAAACTTAATTAAGCTACTATATGCTAAACTAGCGGGGGGGTAGAGCAAATACAAAACATAAAGCAATTTTTTTCCCAATCATATGTATCATACAAATGCAGATTATAAATGACAATTTAGCCCCGAGTTCAGTCTCTAAAATAACAGCAAGAAATTGAGAATACTTTTTAAAACATGTGTAAATGTTTTTCAGAGGATAAACATTACAAAAAATTAAAAACATTGCCTCAGTTATCCAAGTGTCTTAACTTAAAAAGGGATGTTATATAAATGGTTCTAATGTCTAACTGAAAATCCATTTAGCTGGGGCATTATCACGAGCAAACCCAATACAGGGATGCAAAAATTTCCTAAAATTAATCACTTACAGAAACAAATCAATAAATGTATTTAAATTCTAATACAGTCTGTAATTACTGAAGGATAATAATAATAATCATTTGTCATACATAAAAAATTTTAACCCCCTCTATACTGTTTTTTAAAGAACAAACAGTCTAGTTTCATTTTTTGCTTTTTTCTTTAAAAAATTTTTAAACCTTCACAAATCAGATGCAAGAAAATTATTCTAATAGCTGTTATTCATTAATTTATGATTAAAATATTCACTACCCTTTTTGATTAGATTATTTCAATTGTCCCCCCAAATCTTATTGCTTTTTTTTGCAACTTGTATAGAAACATAGTTTGTGTTTTTTCATCCGTTGGTCAGTGGATTTGCTGAATCGGGAGAAAAGAAATCTATAGTTTTTAAATGAACTTTATGCTTAAACACTTTTCATGAAATTCAGATTTGAAAATTCTTCTTTAACTGACCATTTTAAAAGTATTCTGAGATTCCGGGTCAATAAGTCATGGTTATTTAAACTCGCATCTGTTTGCAGGCTTAAAAAAACACAGACCAGGACAGATTGTTTATCAATCACCAGTCATGATCACTATTGATATTCACATGTATTACATTTAACTTGAATATTCTTATAGGGGACGTCCCCCCATTTCTACAGTTTAACATTCTTAGTCACACAACATAGAAAGAAGACGTACAAATGACATAAAAGAACACGATCTCCCAAACCCCAGACTCTGAATAAAATAATTTATTCCCCTTTTTTTTTTTTTTTCTAGATTCTAAACTCTGTTCATGTCCAAGTAGAATTACTTAGCTAAAGCAGAAATTGTTACTAGAGAACAGACAATAAACCCTTTCACTTTTTCAGCCATTTCTACAAAGTATTTGGCAATTGCTTCATTTTTTTCACATGTTTTCCATACTCACCTTCTTTACAATTTTTATTCACAGAATAAGTTTCATTTACACGGGCTATAAACTCACCGAGGTTGTGTTTTTTTGATCATAGGGTTTCCCCATAAAATACTTGCACGCCTTTTCCTTCATGCTTATTATTAATCAAACAACATCTCAGGCGAAAGTGATATTACTGAAAATATTGGGAATGCTTTTTCCCCAGTTTCATACCCCCTTATTTTCCAGATCAGGGAATTTTTCTATAACATCACAAGGCCAAACGGGGGAAACGAACCGTTCACCCGGGAAATTTGCAAAAAGAAAACCACGTAGGGAAATCACGCAGCACAATTCCAAACAAGAAAGTTTTCCCCAAAAAAAGTTAGGGTCACAAAGAATATTCTGACTTAACAAGGAAAACATACAGTTTGAACCTTTATCCATATCCCCCGGGAAAAATTTAACCAGCGCCAATACTTTCCCCCTTAAAGTTCCCAAAATACATAACCCCATTCATGCAAAACCACATTAATTTTTGGGAACTTGTCCTTTTTATTATTTAGTATTTTTAAAAAGAGTATTTTTCCTTTAAACTTGACGGGGTTTAAAAAAAAAAATTTTTTTTGAGCTTATAAGTTTTAAAAAAAAGTGGAGAATTCTTTTATTTTTTTAAACCAATTGTTTTTATTGTAATTTTTAACCCCAAATGTATTTATTCTTTTTCCACTTTGTTGTTCGAGTTTTTGCATTTTAGCTTATATTTAACGTTTAAAATTTTTTTTAAACATTGCTTATAAAGTATGTTGTTATTTGCTATTTTTAAAAAGGAAATTTTAATTTTTCTGTGTGTTTCCCGGATTTTTTAAAAAGTAAAAAAGGGGGGGGTTTTGAAAAACCCTTTTAACCCTTTTACCCTTGTAGGTAGACTGATAGAAAAGCTCGCTTTAGACTGCTTGTAACACGGGACGGCTTGTATTTTACGAGCTGCTTGGATCCCATTAAAGATTTCCAAATTTTTTTAGCGATCGTGATTGAAGTTAGGATTCTATCGCGTTGCTTTGATTTCATCTTTTTTTTTTCAGCCCCCTGAATTACCAGCAAAAGGCAAGGGGGGCAATGCCCTGTTTTTGCCTGCCGCAACTAATATACAAAACGCTCCCGTTTTATAGCCTTAAATTTTGTTTCAAAGGCTAGCGAAATTTATTGAAATAGGGTTTTCCCCAACACGATTTCTTTTCTAGGTAGTTTTTCCGACGCATTAATTAATTTTGTGCTGCCCTGTGAGTCCCGTTTCATTTTACTGACAGCCAGTCTGGCCCCATCAGTTTAACTTTTGTATTCCATTTATTTTGTCCAATTTAGTCCCACTTATGTTTAAATTTAAAAAGCCCAAACCCTTTAAAAGCCCACTTCATACCGGGTAGCAGACGCCCACATTCCGACAGATGTCGGGTTTTTTTCCAGCCTCATGCACTGTGCCGAGTTTGACAAGTCCGCTTTTGTCTTTTGGATGGGATAAAAACGCCGGCTTTTAAGGCTTTTAATTTGGGCCGAGTCCATGCCCTCCCAAAACAATCCCAAATATATATATAAAAATTTTAAAGCCCCCATTCATCAGTGTAAGATATGTTTAATATATATAAAAATATTATAATTAATATAAAATAAAATTATTAATGTAGCCAAACCGCCGCCCAGCCATTATGTTTCCTGCAGAGGCATTACCCTTTTGGAAATGTGTTTTTTTAATATTGTTTTTAAATAATTGACATATCATAATATACCAGAAAAGGTTTATATTCCCATAGTGATTCCCGGGTACAAGAATCACATGAGACAAAATATCTTTTAGCTTACATTTACTGACGCAAAGTTAAAACGGGGAGGATATGGACAGACTTTATCCAGGGGGGAATTTGGGATCAACACAGTCAGCCATTTTTCCGCCCCACGCTGGAGGGTTTTCCCAACACCTATGTTGGCACAGCTAAGGGTCTGCCATGTCCAGCCCTTTTTATATGGTTCTTGCTTCATTTGCTGGTCTTCTCGTTTCCAAAAAAGGGGCTAATTCTCCCCCAAAAAAATCGAAATATCATAGTGCTTACATGTCGTTTCATTCCGAAGGGGGTGATAGAGGAAAAAACCCTTTAACCTGTTTTTCATCCAAAAGCCCAGTTTCTTTTTATTAATCCAATGCTTGGTCAGCAATTTAACTGCTGAGCCTCTTTTTAACAGTTAACATGAAATGTGAATAAAACTCATAAAGTATTTCCAGATACAGGAATAAAAAAAAATGTAGTATTAAACCCCAAACCCTTTTTGTTGTGTCTGTTTTTATTACAATATACACTCACCTAAAGGATTATTAGGAACACCATACTAATACGGTGTTTACCTTTTCGCCTTCAGAACTGCCTTAATCCTACGGGATTGATTCAAAAGGTGCTGAAAGCATTCTTTAGAAATGTTGGCCCATATTGATAGGATAGCATTTTGCAGTTGATGGAGTTTTGGGATGCACATCCAGGGCACGGTTCTATTCCACCACATCCCAAAGATGCTCTTTTGGGGTTAAATCTGGAGGGGGGCTTTTTTAGCAGTGAACTGATTGTCATGTTCAAGAAACCAATTTAAAAATTGGAGTTTTGACATGGTGTTTCCTGTTGGAAGTAGCCATCAGAGGAGGGGCATGGTGGTCATAAAGGGGATGGACATGGTCGAAAAACCGGTCCCCCGGGGCATTTAAATGATGCCATTTTGCACAAAGGGGCCAGGCCCAAGAAAAATCCCCCCCATTACACCACCACCACCAGCCTGCCAGTGGTAAAAATGATGGATCCATTTTCCCATTCTGTTTACAAATTTTGACTCTCCATTTAAACCAAACAAAAATAAATCATCAGATCAGGAAACATTTTTCCAGTTTTCAACTGTCCAATTTGGTGAGCTTGGCAAATTGTACCCTTTTTTTCCATTTGTAGTGGAGATGAGGGACCGGGGGGTCTTCTACTGTTGTAGCCCATCCGCTTCAAGGTTGTGCGTGTTGTGGTTTCCCAAATGGTTTGTGCATACCTCGGTTGTAACGAGGGTTATTTGTCAAAGGTTTCTATCAGTTTGAATCAGTCGACCCATTCCCCTTTGACCTCTAGCATCAAAAAAGGCATTTTCACCAAGGGACTCCCCGGATACGATTTTTTTCCTTTTCACACCATTTTTTGTAAACCCTAGAAATGTTTTGGCGGAAAATCCCAGTAACTGGGGCAGATTGTGAAATATCAGGGCCGCCTGCCTACCAACAACCATGCCACCAAAATTGCTTAAATCACCTTTCTTTCCCCTTCTGACTTTCAGTTTGAGTTCAGGGGATTGTTCCTTTTCCCGGGCCACACCCTAAATGCATTGAAGCAAAGATGTGATTGGTTATAAAAATTGCATTAATGAGAAATTAACAGGTGTTTCCTAATAATCCTTTTGGTGAGTGTTTTTATTTAAAAAAATTTGGGTTTTTGTTAAACCAGCCGCCCGCAATTTTTTCCCGATATTAGTAAAAAGGACAGTGAGAAGGGCCCCCTTCCCCCTCCCAACTTCCCGACGGGCCTTTCCTGCCCCGGGCCCGCAGCCTCTGTTTCAGATTACTAATATATCACTCCCAAGTGAACCAATTCTTAGCACAATGAAAGTCCCAACCCAAACCCGGGAATTTTAAGCAAATCATAGAAAAACAGATCAAAATCAAGTAGTTCTTTTGTGAAAAACGAAGCATGGGAAGACATTGATTTTTTATTGTCACAAGAATGGACAGGAGACATGGTTTGGGGCAGCTACCTGTATATTATGCTCGGGTGCAAATAGGTTGGGTTTGTGGGGTTTTCCCCAAAATCCAAACAGAACTGATGACATGTGGAAAAAATGGAGGCTTTAAAAGGGCTGGGCAGGAAGAAGTCTTCCCGGTGCTGAAACCGGAAAACCATCATAGGTGCCAGAACCCTATGGAATTTCCCCCTGAATGGTCTGCAGAGGATTGAAAGAAAAAAATTGTACCCGCCAACTTTAATATGGAATTGCCACTATTCAAGCCCCCTTTTGCTGCCTCCCTGGGGCCCCAGGGGGCAATATATAATAAAAGATAAAATGACATAGAAATCTATATTTAATTTTATTGGTTTGTAACCCAAAATGAAGAAAGATTCAGTTTAAATGAAGATTTTAGTAAAGGTTGAAAGGTCATAGGACAGAATATGAGGGGCATTTTAGGAAACTGCTATAGATGATGACTTAGAGAAGGATTGAAACAGGCAGCCAGGATACTGAGGGGGTTTTTTTCTTTTTTTTGAATATTTGATTGTTCATGTTTTATTGAATAAAGGAAGATGCCACCGTTTTTAATCTGCATCCCGCCACATTGTGAAAGAAAAACAAATACATTGAAGGAAGAAAATAAGTTAATTTTACAAGATTGATCTTTTTTAAAATGCGGGGAAAACATAAATATTAAAAAAATCATTTCATATGTTTCATTTAAAATTAAATTGCAAACAGAACAATATCCAAAATTTAAAAAGAGCCAAGAGTGAACAAAAAAAGTTTTTTCACTTAAAGATGGCTTGTAAGAAAACAATTTAGTGGAGAAATTTTATGTTTTAACCTAAAGAAACAGCAAATACATGAAAAGGAATAGGGTATAGGGTTGGGTAATGGGTGGAAATTCAGAATACAGGTGTAAAGATTAACAATGCAATTTGAACTAAAATTATGAACACAAAGAAATAAACATTTAATGAATATTTTATCGTACATGGAGTGCCGGAAGGGGAAAACTTAAACCCCAAAAAATTGCTGTAAAATAAATCTTAGGGACACACTTGTCATGAAAAAAACAACCTTAAAGTTCATTAATATCCAAGGCCAAAAATTTTAAATGAGGAAAATAAATACAGATTGATAGCTTTTCATTAAATTACTGAATATTTGTTACGTTTTCTCAAATAAGAAAAATTTCATTCCAAAAATGTATTTTATTTTTGAAAATTATGTTAAACCTTTTAAAGTTTTAGCTGAATGAACCAAAGATTCCCTTTCCCAAAAAATCACAAGATAAACTGCACTTGTTAAAGGTAGACATCTTTTGGCTAACCTTCAACAATTTTTATGTTGAATTTTAACACTGTCAACCAACCAGAGGTTTTGTTATTTTAAAGCTTTTTTTATAGAGTAGAATGGGGATACTTTTTTCTCTTTCTAAGCAAACAGACCTAACATATAGTATGTTGGATCAGATTACTGTACACCAGCAAAGATGAACCCTTTTTTTATATTTTCTATGGATTTTCCGGGAGGCCGAATGTTTTGTATTATTTGTGGGCTTGTGGGGATTCCCTTTTGCTTTCCCTCGCACTTCAGAATATTAAGGACGTTAAAACAGACTTATTTTTTACATGGCCCAGAGGCCCAAATGATGACCGGTGTTGTCTGTAGAAGAAAGAGAAAATAATATTTAGTGAAAAACCCAAAATCATAACCAAATAAGGGCCATCCAAGTCTGGGAAAATAAAATCAGTTATTTATCACCGGGGGCCCAAAAGGGCCCCGAAGTCTGTCTTAAGTGGCAGCTTCTGTTTTTTAACAAACAAGAAGTTACAAGTGCCCAATGATGACCTTTTAAAAATTTTTGTAACTCGATCCAAAAAAAATTATTGTAAAGATGTTGTCTTGAAATTTTGTGCACCGTTTTAAATGGAAAAAAAAGTTTAGGCACCCTTTGGGAGATGAAGGGCATCCTGGATGGTTTGCCTTTTTTCCGGGGTGATTTAAAAAAAATTTTTTACAATTTTTTAACTGTTTTGCCGGAAAAACCAAGAGAAAAAAATGCCCCGTTTTTGCCAACGGGGCAGGAACGGGTATTTAAGGGAAATTAGGATTGCTTAACCCGACTGCCCTACAGTGCAGGCAGAGAGTAAGAGCCCCCCAAAAAAAGGGATGTGTCCTAGAGGGTTTGGGAACCCGCCCCCGGTTCAACCATGCTGAAAAAGGGTTTTTCACAGCGACTAACAAGGCTGGGGTGGGAACCCGGGGGTTTTTAAAGATGTTGGGGGGGAAGTAGAGTATAAAAAGGACCGGAAAAGTAAATGGAAAAGAAATATTTTTTAGGTCACCCGGGGGATGAAAATTTTGGAATTAAAAGGAAGGACGGGTGGGGGAAAACCCATAAACCCGACAAACTATTGGCGAGGGAAAGTAGAATAGAAAAAAAGGAAAAACAAGGGGGAAAAAGTACGTTTTGAAATAAAATTTTCCCGACTGTGAAGAATAAAATTTATTACCCCCGGAATTTAAAAAGGGAAGTTCGGGGGAGGGGCACACTAGATTTCCAAAAATTTAAAAAACAAAGGACCAAGGATAAAAGATAAAACCCAAGGGCTCAAAACAAAGGAAAATGGGAAAAATTAGAACCTGAACCCCCGCCTGGGGGGGCAAGCCTGGAAAGGGGTTTTTAAAAACCCACAAAAAAAGGGGAAGAAAGTTAATAGGGGAAAAACCAAATTGGATTTTAAAAAAACATGTAAAAAATGGAATAAGCAGAGTGGCCTAATTGGGAAGGACAGGTGCGTGAAATTCAAAATTAGAAAATATATGGAAAAGCAAAGGGTGTTTGGGGGTTTGGGAAACAATGTTGTTGGGAGTTTATTAGGAAAGGGATTGGTTTTTAAAATTTTAAAATTAAAAGGCAGTAAGAAAAATGTTTTTTGCGAAAAGAAAAAAAAAAAAGACGTATATCCCACATTGTTTCCCCACCCCGGCCAAAGCAAACCAAATTTAAAAATTCTGAGGTCTTTTTTTGAAGAATTCATTAGATCCCTTTTTAAATGACCGTGAAAAAGTAACGAGGGCAGGGGCCATCCCAAACCCCCAAAAAGCACCCGAAGTCAAAACCCTACCTTCAGCCCCCCAAAAACCACCTTCAATCCCCCAAGTCCCCCCAAACCCACAGGCCCCTTATTGGGAAACCCCGTTAGAAACCAAACCCCACATGATTCTGCAAAACCTGGGAGCTAAAACCCCCTACAATGAACATTAACTGGACATTAAGACTGAAGGACCAGCCCTTCTTCCCAAATACTTTTAAAAAATTTAGAACAAATTTGACTTTGTTGGTGGGCCTAATGCCCGTGGACCCAGGTGCTGTGGAGAAAGTTCCCCTGGGAGACTGTCAATCATGGACACTAACAAACCCCCCTTTTAAAAAAGCTCTTCCGTAACCCTTTTAAAGGGAAACCCTGAAAATTATTTTAAGGGAAAGTTAAAAACAAGCTTCTTTTCCCCCGCTCCCAAAAAAAAAAAGGACATAATGAATGGGCAAATTTTTTAAGAGTTAATGGCAAAAAACCCCCCAAACCAACAACCCCAACCAAAAACTGCAGTTCCTCTTTTTCCGGATTAAAAACATTCAAAACAAGGACCCGTATTGGAAGGCGCCGGCTTTGAGGGAAAAAATCACCCGGTGTGAACCAGACAAAAAAAGAGCCAAAAAAGACAAAGCATTGCGCACTCTTTCCGGTGGGGCCACCCCGCAGGTCCGGGGGGTTTTTCCGGGAAATTGAGGGGAAAAGGTAGCATTTGCCTTCCTTGACACCAACCCCTCCCCTCCAGACCAAAGCCAACCTTGCTTGACGGGTGTGTGAAAGACACTTTGCCCAATTCCCTAAATCCCATCCTCCCCCAAACCCGAAAATTTATGTTTCATACAAGGAACGAATCCCCAGCCCTTTTTCTTCAAATACCCCCTTTCTCCCCTAATTCAGAATGATTTATTGCTTTCTCTGGGGAAACACTGAAACTGTTTTCCCCGGGGGGACACAGGAACTGAGCCCCTTTTGTGAGGGAGGGCCCTGCCCCAAAACTAAAGTTCGCCACCGTATTACTTTTTAAAATTTATTTTTTTAAAACAGCTCTTAGAATTTAGGGAAGGGGTCCAAAAAACTTTTTTCCATTTCAAGAAATGTTTCAAAACCATTTTTAAAAACTCTTTACTTTTCCCCCCTGCTTGTTTCCCAATTCCAACCCCGACCCCCATCAGCCCAATATTTATGGTAGCACCCCCCGGGGAGGAATTTTTTTTCATAGGACCGCCCCAAACTTCACACCCCTGCTTTTTTTTTTCCCCAAAAGGCCAAAGGGGCTCTTACATATTCCGAATTTTTTCCTCATTTTCTTTTAAAAAAGCCCCGTATTGGGGGAAATGATCATTAAACAATTTTAATAAACAAGGGTAATGTTTTTTTTTTTAAAGACCTTTAATAAAAAGTTGTGCTTCAAACGATTTTTAGCAGTAAATATGTTTCCTTTCCCCTTGTCATTTCAAACTACTTCCCTTTTGGTTTTCGCTTTCCACTCCCTTTTTGGCTCATAAAAAAGATTTGGAAGGATAGCCCCGGAGCCTCGGTGATCTTTAAAACCTTAAATTTTTTTTAAAAGGCCCTTTTTTCCCTGGAAAAACGGCACTCCCAAATTCCGACTTTTGCGGAAGAATTTCCCCTTAAATATTTCCCAGTTAATTCCCCATTTACCCGTAAAAAAACTACGGTTCAAATTTTGTTCAAGATTAAAAGTGAATTGAATTTTTAAGCCCAGTACCAACCTTTCCACATTTTTTTTCCCAAACCTCCCCCTTCCGCATTTTTTAGTAAAATTTTGCGCTTTTTTCACCCCTTTCACCCGACCGACTGGTTTTTTTTATTTTTAAAAGGTGGGAATGGCGTTATGCCCCAGGGTATACGAACCCCTTTTTTGGATGGGCAAGGCCCCTTTCAAAATTTAAAGGGTTCGGGCCAACCGGACATTAAAAGATGTAGAGATTTATGTTATCATGCACTAAAAATTTTTAAAAATTTTAAAAAGCTATGCTTTCTGGGGAAAATGCATAAAATTTTAAAAAATTGAATTAATTCAAACAACTGTAAAATTTTAGGTCTGACATCATAAAATAAAGCTTCTACATGGTTAAACCCCAAAAATTTTTAGACCTTAACAAAACAAAGGTTTATGCTGTATTGGGATTTGCCCCCAAAGGTTTTGAATTTCCTAAAACACAGGAAAAATTTGCAAACACCCCCTTTTTTCGGTGGGTGCAAGGGGGAGCAGGCGAAAGGCCCTTACTTAAAATTTAAAATTTGTGGACCACCTTGGGCCGACCCTTTTTGCCCCTTTTTTGTTCATAAAAGGGGGGAAATTTAAGAGTTTCCAAAATTTAAAAAACAAAAGGCCCAAATTTTTTGAAAAAAATTGATCCTGGGGTAGACTCCCCCGGGTTAGGGTTGGGACAACAGAAGCTTTTACCGACGAATATGCCCCTGGCCCTAAAGTAAAAAAAATGCCTACTGACATTCCTTTTAGTACAGGCTAAAACCTCCCATCCACCGGGAGGGAATCACTTAGAAATTTTTCCCTCAAATAGAAATTGAAAACCCCAGTAGACACAGGAAACCCTTGAAATTGGGGAAAATTTTTTGTAAACGGATGTTCTTTAAGTATTTAAAGGGCACCCAATAAATACGCATTCCAAGGGGACCGCTTTGCTGGGGAAGCAAATAATTTTCAAGTTTAAGTGCACAAGCACTGTTAAAAGGCCCCCCGGCAGTTTAGTTGGTAAAATATCCTTATTTAGAATGCCTTTGGGGTTGCAGATCATGGGGCATTTGGGGGAAAAAGGGGGTTTTGAATCGGAAAGCCCATCCAAATCAAAAAAATAAACCTCGAAGGCCTTTCAAACCATCAAAACTGCTTGTTTTTCAAGCTTTCACGGAAAAAGGACCCCCGTCAGCGGGAAATAATTCAGATTTTTTCAAAAAGGCTCATACTAACACACCACCCCTTTTTTCCAACAGAAAATGACAAGGCCCTTAAACTTTTTCTTTTCAATGCACCCCAATTTTGAAAAGAAATTCCAAAAAGGGCCTTGGAGGATCTTTTCTCGCCCCCAAACCTTTTCTCCCCCCCTTTTTTTCCCTTTCAAAATGCCATCCTTGACCCCGGGGAAAGATGCCAGGTTTAAATGTTGAAAACTTGGGAAGCTGGCTTTCACAGCAAGGCCCTTTATTTTCCCTTTAATTGAAAAGGGCCCCTAATCCCGCCTCCCTTCTCCCATGGGTCCGCTTCACCTCCAAAAGGGGTTTATTGAACTAAACCCAAAAACCCATAGTTTAGAGTCCGGGGCCCCCTGGATTTTCCCTTTAAAACCCCCAAAATTTCCAAAAAAAGCCCAAATTTGAAATTATTAAATTTAAAAACCCGCCGTTCCTAATTTACTTTGAATTCCATTTTAAAAAATTTCATTCAGACAATAATCTTACCCAAAACCTCCACAAATGGGATTTGGGGAAAGGGGAAAGGCAAAAAGAAGCTTTGCAAAACAAACCAATTTCTTTTCCCCAGAGCCTTTTCCCCCTTTAAATTTAACGCAAAATGGGGTTTCCCTTTAAAACCCCCCCCCCCCCCCCCCCCCCCCCCCCCCCCCCCCCCCCCCCCCCCCCCCCCCCCCCCCCCCCCCCCCCCCCCCCCCCCCCCCCCCCCCCCCCCCCCCCCCCCCCCCCCCCCCCCCCCCCCCCCCCCCCCCCCCCCCCCCCCCCCCCCCCCCCCCCCCCCCCCCCCCCCCCCCCCCCCCCCCCCCCCCCCCCCCCCCCCGGGGGGGGGGGGGGGGGGGGGGGGGGGGGGGGGGGGGGGGGGGGGGGGGGGGGGGGGGGGGGGGGGGGGGGGGGGGGGGGGGGGGGGGGGGGGGGGGGGGGGGGGGGGAACAAGCACGTTCTTCTCTAGCAACAGTCCCTTTCCCACTATCTAACATTTCTGACCCTACTGGTCTGCCTTGTCTTCTCAACTTATTTACTACGTCCAAAACTTCTATTGATTCCAATTGCGCTTTATCTGTTCTTTTTCCCCATTCGTCATATGACTACCCCCATGTTTCAGTCCCACGAAGGAAATTTCACATGTTTTAAATCAAATGGAACTGCTTGGGTAGGAGAATTACCTTCTTCCTTCTGCGCCCAAACCTTCCATGTCAATTCCACCTCTTTTAATTCCACTCTTTCAAAATTTTTGCTTTCCCAAACTACCCCTAGATCTGATATTTGGTGGATGTGCCGCAGGTCAAAACTGTTTGATATCTTGCCTTTCGATTGGTCTGGCACTTGTGCCCCTGTACAGCTAGTTATGCCCTTTCGATTAATATCCCTACCCTCTTCACACTCTCTGTATCGCCCCCCTAATTCCCAGCTCTCCACTTCCTTCCGCCGAACCCGTTCCCTCCCAGACTCTTCCTCCAGCTTCTCCCTGCACGGCCCAGGAGTATATATTGATTCTATAGGAGTTCCCAGAGGAGTCCCAGATAAGTTTAAAGCAAGGGATCAGGTAGCAGCTGGATTTGAATCTATCATACCTCAGATTGCCATTAATAAAAACGTTGACTGGATTAATTACTTATATTATAACCAGCAGCGTTTCCTTAATTTTACTAGAAATGCTATAGAAGGTATTCATGAACAATTAGATCGTACCTCCCTAATGACTTGGCAAAATTGTTTACTTGCTGAGAAAGGTGGAGTATGTGCTATGTTTGGTGATGCTTGTTGTACATATATCCCTAATAATACTGCACCTGATGGGTCCATTACTCGAGCACTAGCCAGCCTAACATCTCTTTCCAATGAACTTGCCACTAACTCAGGCATTTCTGACCCTTGGGATCGATGGTTCATGTCCACCTTTGGGTCATGGGGCCAAAGGCTAAAATCAGTATTTATTTCTTTGGCAGTAGTATTCATTGTCCTTTTACTTATCGGATGTTGCATTGTTCCTCTTATTCGCTATATAATATCCAAATATTTCACTGCTTCTATAGCCAAGGCCTATATGCTACACGAGGAACATATGCTCCAAATTGCCTCTTCAGTTTCCTCATCCCTTTCCCCCTCTCCTCCTCCTTCCCCATCCCTTACCTCCGCCTTCTGAATTTTCTTCACTATTTTATCATGCCCAGATTAATAAAAAGGGGGGAATGTGGAAAAATAAAAATCAGTTATTGATCAAATCTGGTGTGCGTGCCAAGGGCCACGAGAAGTCTGTCTTGCGACAAGTGCAGCTTCTGTTTTCTGTAACAAACAAGAAGTTACAAGTGCCCAACTGATGACCTTTAAAATTGTGTAACTACTGATCCAAACAAAATTATTGTAAAGATGTAATGTCTTGAAATTCTTGTGCAACTAAAGTCATAAGGTCAAATTTTGCGCTTAGCATTATAAAAGATTTAGGACACCGACTTCTCGGTGCAGATGAAGGGCAGGTGTCCTAGGACTGTGCTTCTCTGTCATTCTTACCTTTGCCTGGTGTGTATTAATAAAATATTTTTTACTAATTTTAATTATATCTCTCTGTCTTCAGTCACGAGAAACGACAATAGAGAAAAGTGTCCACAAGTCACAAGATGCGGCCTCATATGTAGGGGTTCATGTCATAGCATTGGGTGCATTTTTCTTCTTAAATTGCATGAGAGGTGTAGCCAGCTCAGAGAAGTGAGAAACAAACCGTCTGTAATACCCCACCAGTACATGAAAGCCTATACCTGTCTCTTGATTTGTGGCTAGGGTCACTCATGTATGGCAGCAACTTTGGACCATTGTGGTTTAATAAATATGCTGCCTACCACATAGCCCAGGTGTTTAGCTTTGGTCAGCCTGAAATAGCACTTCTGGGAGTTGATGCTGAGGCTGTCGTCACAGATGGTTTGAAGGACATCTGAAACAGGGTTATGGTGTTCCACCCAGGTGCTGGAATAGATGACCACAGCATCTGGGTAGGCAGCAGTATACACATTTTGGGGCTGGAGCAGTCTGCCCACCAGACTCTGGAAGGTTGCCTTTTCTCATATTTATGGTGGACAGCTACTGGGTGTTACCCAGTTGCTCCAGGAGGTCGATATAATAGGCATTGAAATGGGGGACTTAATTAAGCCAGCAGAAATCATCAGAGAAACACCAGCGTCCATCCATCTTGGGACTAATATGATCGGGCTGGACCAGAGGTTATGGCTGGCTTCAATTGCCCCAAGTTAGAGCATCAGGCATATTTCCAACGTGACCTCTGCCTTCATCACAGGGAGGTGTTAGGGCCTCTTGCAAACTACCACACCAGGCTCAGTCACTATCTCATGGGCTATCAGCTTGGTGTAGCCTGGCTTGGGATCCATGACCCCTGTGACACAGGATATTATGGCTCCCTGTTCCATTCTGAGGGTGTCCCCCAAGTCTAGCTATTTGACGTTTGCTAATAGCCATAATGTTGTTGGGACTGTGAACATCCCAGGGATTCAGGAGGTTGATGTTTAGACTAGTTTAATCTAAAACCCTTTGATCTCTTGGATATTGTATGGACCTTGTCAGTGGTCCAGGAACTTGGATGATGATGGTAGAAATATGACCATGACCCTGTCCACTGAACAAAACTTGTGAAAGCGAGAGCCTTTGTTGTATACGTGTGCCTCCGCATGCTGAACACCCTTGATATTCTCCATTACCAAGGGGTCGAGCCACATAAACTGTTCACACAGCCCAGTCACTTGGTCAGCCGATTGCAGCACAAGCTCTGCCAGGGTACTTGGTTTTGTCGTTGCCAATCCTGCCAACTACACCAACTGGGGCATTGGGTCCAGGAATGACAATTTGCGGAAGGATAAAAGCTGGGATGCCAACTGGGCAGCCCAATTTAATCAAACAAAAGCTCCAACAAAAGAAACACCTCTTGGTGTTATGTTGTAGCCCTCAGGAGCAATATAAGCAAATAGATTTGGCGCACATCTGCTGAAATAAGGGTTTTTTACATCAGGTGGGTTGCCGTGCTCATAAAATGTGTCTCCTTCCAGGTTTCTCGTAGTGGATGAACAAGAAGAAGCAGGGCTAAGTGGTATCACTGTGAGGTTTCTCGGAGCTACAGGGAGAAGAGAAGAGAAAGTTAGCGACAGCACCCCCTCTCATCCCAGTGGGTTATTACATACCTTGATGAAACCCTTGAGGAGATCCTCCAATGCACATACATGACAGATATATATGTTTTGATTTTGTGCACATGGGCTAACATTCAGAATAGATATTTGTTCACATTCATTTCAAATCTGGCTCGATTGTAAAATGTATTTTGAAAAATCAAACATTGTGTTATAATTTGATTTCATTTTTAATTTATTCCTTGTTTATTATGCACCTTTTTCGGAACTTCTTGTTTCTTGTGGAACAAACTCTGGATTTAACTTGCGTGTAGTTGATAGTCATGTTACTATGCAGGACAACCAGAGGTCACGACCAGCGATGTCACTAAATGCAGGGTGTAAAGATCAGGTCAGGGGTTATGCACTTCCTGGTTATCCAAGATTAGATTAAAATGCATTATGTTCATTTTCACTTTCCAAAATGCAGACGTCTTGCTTTAGGTTTCTTGATTACGCATTTTGGTTTCTGATTGGGCTTTGGTAAAAGATAGGACTTATTTTTGGCTGTAAGTTTTTGTTCAGTTTAGACCTATGTTTCATCCTCCAATCCCTACTTAAAAATATGCCTGCCGTTACAACTAAAGGTATAACACATAAAACCTGGAAATATTTGCCAAATATTGTAATCAAGTCACTTTTAGCTACAACAAGAATGTAGCCTTTGACTTCTAGGTTCTTTGCCTTTTCCTCTGAAACGTCACTGGAAATAAGGTTTCCCAATATCCATCCTTAAAGAAAGATTTTTCCTACTAAATTGGGTTCAGTCACCATGGTATCAAAGGAATTTCAGAGTGTCCAACTTCAGGAACTTTGAAGGAAGGGGAAAGTTCCAGGCTGAAAAAAATGGCTTTCAGTTCCAACAGAATTGCATGAATGATTTTCCTGGCTCCAAGGAGAATGAAAAGATATATACACCTATTTTATAAGGGAATATGTAAATTCTGCTTTTTGGCCCAGAGTCCATTTCAGATATATATAATCCCATACCTGCTTATAGTGGCATTAACGTTCATCAGAGCAAGTAAGAGTTGAGGTTGAAAGCTTAAGATGATTTTTCTTCCAGATGCCTCGTGAGCTAACATCCCTGCAAATGCCATCTTTGAAAAATATGTCTGGTTACCAAATGAAATTCAGAAAGCAAGCTGTAATGCAGGTAGAGAAGAAACAGATGGCTTTCTTCATACCTGTCAAGTATATTGTTTTATCAGAGAAAGCTTATTAAATTAGGGTTTATTGTGTCACATTCTAGGCTCTGAATTCCACAAATGAAATTGATAAACAGTTCTATTCAAGCACTTATTTATTTTAGTGATTGTAAAAATAGCTTTGGAGTCTTCCAACAACAGATAAAAGAAAAACAAAACTCAGTAAATCTTCAATCAAAACTCAACTCTGATTCCATCTTCTAATATTTAAAATCAAACGTCATCTTATTCCAAACTGCGTTCCTGGGTAGGAATGCTGGAATCGACACATGTAAGGACAAAATAACATAAGAAATTTGATAAACGAGAGGAAGCCATTCAGTCCATCAAGCCTGTTTCTTTAGCTAAAGCTAAGCTGTCCCAATATCTCATCCAGATTTTTCTTAAAGGTGGTCAGGGTTTCTGGTTTGACTACATGCCTTGGTAGTTTGTTTTCTGGCTTAAGTTTTAAATGCACTTTTCCTCAATTTCCACTGATGTCCTTGAGTATGCAATTCACTCTTAAGATGAAAGAATAATGTTCAATCTACTTTATCAATGCCTTTCAGGATTTTAAATACCTGGATTAGGTCCCCACACAGTCTCCTCTGCTTGAAATTAAACAGGTTTAATCCTCTGTGACTGTCAGAGTAGGACATGTCCTTAAGTCTTGGAATGTACTTGGTTGCTCTCCTCTGCACAGCTTCAAGTTCTGCTATGTCTTTCTTGTGGTGACGACAACTGCACACAATATTCCAGATGTTTTACTTATACTTATTATATAGGTTGAGCATAACGTTCCATGACTTAAATACCACAGTTTTTAGGATATAACCTAACAATTTATTTGCCTTTTTAATTGCTTCTGTGCATTGATTGAATGAATCAATGAAAATGTTGCATGAACATACACTCCTAAATCCTTTTCAGAGGTAACTTTCTGTATGACAATGTCTCCAGTCTTGTATTTAAAATTGATATTCCTCTTGCTCATTGTTGTTCAAAATCTTTCCTCTGTTTTCAAGGAAGTCATTCATTGACATCAGATGAAAAGGCAGAATGATTCTTTACTTGCACACAGATATGCACAAAAGTTTCAGTCTATGGAGTGAGCAATCATTAATACAATTCATTGCCTTTTGTACTTTTCTATTACCTTATCTAATACATCACTTCAACTGACTCTTAAAATGCAAAATTCTATCATCTTAGCCAATCGATCTCAGCCACCAGTAACTTCATATACATGTTGAGTCTTCTTCTTAACAAAGGTATCCTATAAGTTTTCCCATTGATCTTACCACTGCTTCATAATAGAAGAAGTGTTTGGGCATACTCATTAGTTTGTTCTTGATTCCTTAAGGGGGAGTTCATTACACACCTACTTCATTTTAAGGTTAGTAACTAATTTGGTGGCTCCTCCAGATGAGGCAAAAGCCTCACGTGCCCAAACTTTAAGCTATGTTTAGTTAACCCTTTAGTTACCTTCAGTCCTTTTGCTTTTAGTAATCCATTGTTACATATTCATATGCTTATGTTAAATTGCAAAAATCATCATGTATTGATTAAAAATATATAATTAAAATTATTTACTATGTGCAGTATTTTGCACTTTTTCACATTAAACTGCATTTTCCAGGTGTTTTTGCCTAGTTCTGAAGGATGTCTGTCTTTTTGAATTCTTTTTCCTGTTTTCCTGTTTCCTCAGTGTCTGCCATCCCTTCACAAGTTTACTATCTATACCAGAATCACCATCATTTATATAAATCAGAAAAAGTAATGGTCAAAGGACAGACCCCTGAGGGACTCCGCTAATGACCTCCATGTACAGCATTCTCCTCTTACATACTATTTGTCTCCTGCCAGTTAATCACCTAGATATCCAGTTTTTAAGGTTACCTCTGAAGCTTACAACTTCTAGTTTCAGAATCTGTAAGACAAAAACACCCTAGCCGGGAAATGGCTGGTTGCTTTTTAGATGCAAGCACTTCTAAAGATGTAAGACTTGTATGTTAAGACAGTTGACATGCAGCTGAAAAAACAAAAAAATACACTCACCAGCCACTTTATTAGGTACACCTGTTCAACTGCTTGTTAATGTAAATATCTAATCAGCCAATCACATGGCATGCTTCCATGCATTTAGGCATGTAGACATTGTGAAGATGACCTGCTGAAGTTCAAAATGAGCATCAGAATGGGGAGAAAGATGATTTAAGTGACTTTGAATGTAGCATTGTTGTTGGTGCCAAATGGGTTAGTCTGAATATTGAAGGAAATGGCATTTTCACACACAATGATCTCTAGGATTTACAGAGAATAGTCCAAAAAAGAGAAAATATCCAGTGAGTGGCAGTACGAAAATACCTAGTTGATTCTAGAGGTCAGAGAAGAATGGCCAAATTGTCACAAAGCTCAGATCATCTCAAACTGGTTTCTTCAACATGACAGTGAGTTCACTATACTCATCTGGCCTCTACAATCACCAGGGGCCTCATGTATAAACAGTGTGTATGCACAAAAATGTTGTGTACTCCTGTTCCCACGCTCAAATCGCAATGTATAAAACCTAAACTTGGCGTAAAGCCACACACATTTTCACTGTAGCTCAAACCCTTGTGACTTCGTGGTTCAGAAACAGTTTCATCCCAAGAACTATAAACGCAATCAATCAGTCCATAAAGTGCTCCTTGTAGAACTACTTGTACTTATAAGTACAATTACCTCACTGTAAACTTGCAATACAGTTGTAATATTGCACAACCTGAGCCACTTTATAAAGAGTGTATTTACATATGATGACGATATCATTTTTTAAGATGAAATGCAGCAAAACATGTTTATGTTATACAGATAAAACTTTAACTTTAGTTAAATAATCTATATTGTTAATAATTAAACATGTGAGGACACGGTGTTGCAGCGCCAGCAAGGAGCTAGCACTCCGTTCATGGATTGTTCCTGCCTTGCTCTGTATTCTTGCAGGGGCTGGCGCGACACAGGAAAGATAGATGGATAGAATAATTAAACATGTACTACGAAGATATTTCAATGTTCCTTAAAAGTTTTGAAGAATCGGTGTTCTCAGCTTACAGATGGCTTAATGTCTATTACAGAGCTAATTGTGTGGCGACTGCGCATTTGGAGAAAGAAAAGGAAGGACAGGAATTGGGGGTTAGTACGTTTGAAAGAGACAATACTGCTGCAATAAATGATTTAATCGAAGGTCGCGCACGGCGCAGCAAGCATCTTGAGTGGGGCATGAACAATCACTGCACCACCATGTTCCCATGTTTAATACATGCTTTAATTCCTATCATCATGAAAATGATATCAAATATATACATCTCAGTATTTAAATTATTCAGATAGATGTAATATCATAAATGTAATGGATTCTGTCTCCTGTCAGAGGAAGAGAAAGCCTGCTTAAGAAGCACATAGTGATTCACACACATAGAGCACATAGAAGAACACATACAAAACAAAGCATTTAACGTGCTGCTTTAGTTACGATGGGATTTGAGAAACTAGTAAATGAAACGATTTTAAGATGAAATTTATGATGTTCTACTTTAATGACAAAATAAACTACATGATTAAAGTTGACATTTCGAGCTTTTTTCCCCACTGTGTCCCTATTTTTTTTCTTTTCTCTGTACCCTAATAAGCTTTCATATGACACTCAGACAGTAGGCTACAGCTTTCCTTTTCACTGTGACTTTGACATCTGACAACTTCTTTTTTATTTTAGGCACTGTGCGATTTTGTGAACTTGAGCTTTTGAGTTTCTCCAACGCTCTATGTCACTTGATCAACTTCCTTTTGTTGTTTATACCAGTGTTTAAACCAACAAATAGTATGTTTTCTTTGCCTCCACCAGGTATTCGCTGAAATTCTTTTATTTCTCCCCGTGCTTTTGCCATTGCCTTTTCACAGAATGCTGAGCTTAAGGGCTATTTATATTGATTTGCATATTTAAAGAGGCATAATTCTGAAAGGAGTTTGGGGAGTGGTAGCAGGTGCGTGCACGTGTGTTACTTTTCACACTGACCAGGATTTATGGAGCAGAAGAACGTGGAAGTTCAGTTCGAACGCACAGATTTATGCATCTGGATTTTTTAGTGTGTATGGACATTTCTGCTTTTGTTCATATACCACATTTTAGTGTGAATTCTACACACAGGATATGGTGGAACAGGAGATTAACATCATGAATATGCAGTCGATAAATCTGCAGCAACTGCGTGATGCTATCATGCCATTATGGATCAAAATCCCTGAGAAATGTTTCTAGCACCTTGTTGAATCTGTGCCACATAGAATTACAGAAGTTCTGTAGGCAAAAGGAAGTTCAACCTGGTACTGGCAAGGTGTACCTAATAAAGTGGCCAGTGAGCGTATACTTTGAGCATAGTTCTTAATTATTCTCATTATTTTAAAGTACCTGCTTTTCCCTAGACTGTACTGCATTCACTGTACGCCATGTCTTTTGACATTATTCAGTCTCTTCAGCATATCCATTTGAACTACTACCTAACAATGAACTGATGTTGAAACACTGTTTGGTTTATTTTGCTTGATGGTAAATGGTGTGTTGTTTTAACTATCAATGGTAACTAATCAGAATAAATAAAATTCTGTACATATCGTCAAGAATGTGACTATCAGACTATTTTAACCAGGAAAGGTTTTAAGGGGAGCAAGAAGAGCCAGGATCTAAGAGGAGAAGTAAAGTGCTTGCTTTTTCTCTTCACAGAGATCATATTTTGGAAAATAACAAGTAGCAAAGACCTTCTTCTCTTTCTAGTAAAAGTTTGATGGCAAGGAAGAGAGTAGGGACAGGCTCTGTTAGAGAGAAAGAAGGAGCAGTTAAAAAATTATCAAAATTGAGCTGCTGTGTGAAAGTAGCCAAAGTGATTTGACGAGGACTACACCACACCATAGTCAAAGAACTACGTGGCAAAGGCAAAGACAGCACTTAACCACAAGCAAAGATCTTGTCTTGAAGCTGAAGCAAAGACAACATAAATATGTTCAACAATGAACATCATCCTATTGTAAAACTCTTTTATTTGTGCAAAAGTAAATCAGAACTCCAAATACCTAGTAAACAGCCATCCAAAGACCTGGTTTCTTATGTTGCATACTGTGTAACAATAACCGGGTAAGGTAATTGTTCAGCTTTGACAAGCTTTTCACTAAATTGGAAATAAAACAGCGTTCAGCAGCAGTATAACATACAGTAAGTCCTGTTTCAGCCATGGCTGTGCATCAAATCAAAAGTGAACTTACATTATGCTGAACATCTGAAGAGGAACACTAGATGAAATGGGCATTTCTGAAACTCCAGACTTCTGAACAAAGTAAAAACTCCTTTGTGTTATGTTTGTCGGTCTTGACTCACTCATGCCTTGTCTTTAGTGTCAATGTATATAAGCCATTATCGGTAATTTCTGTAATCTTTATGTTCATTGATAAGTTGCATTATCATGATTGTAGTTTAGTTATCCTTACATAAGTTAAATGTGTAGGATTCTTGATCTACAGAGAAAACTAAAGGAAATAAAGTGTAAGCCTTACTGCAACATATCATCAATTACAGGAATTATTGAAAAGCAAAGCTCATTAAAATTGGCTGATTTCTGTTTCATGTGCTCTTCTTGCTACTGTATTATTTGAAAAAGTCACATGATTTCTAATTTTTCTAAAGAATAAATCAGAGCATCTATACTTGAGTGTCAAATTTAATAATGTGATTTTGAGATAGATAGATAGATATATATATAGATAGATAGATAGATAGATAGATAGATAGATAGATAGATAGATAGATAGATAGATAGATAGATAGATACTTTATTAATCCCAAGGGGAAATTCACAATTTATTGTAATAAATATTCATTTTTATTTATTTGTAATAAATATTCATAATTATTGTAATGAAGGCATCAGAGAATGATGTTGGTTTTGCTTTTTATTGCTGATGTAAATTCTTAAAAGAGGTACTTCACTTTCAGGGAGTTGAGATTCATTCTATATATCATTTATAATTACTCTGTTAATTAGTTATAAAACCTTTCTCCACAAATCATGAGCATCTGTGGATCTCACCTGCTACAAGCCCATATTTTCATTTAACGTATTGAACGATCTTTTCCTTATTTGGATTTCTTCTGCTGCCTTCATAATCATTTTTGTCATCTGTGTATGCCTTTTAAACTCCCTAAAGACATTTATTGGTTTGCTTTTGAATTATCAGCTGCCACTTCCTGCACACATTGTAGTTTATGAATCAGAGTTCTTCATGGCATTCAATCAACATGTTGAGCGGATGACTGTTTTTTTTTTTTTGATTGATTTTATTAAAATCAAATACCATTCCATACAAATAACTCATTTTACAAAAAAAGGTTTAAAACAAATCAACCCCCACCCCTGAGAAAGAGAGCTAGGCCAGCAAAGTAAAACTTGAAGCTAGTAAAAATAAGTACATAGATAAATTAATAAATGAATAAAAATAAATGGAGTAAAAGAGGGGAAGGAATCTGCTTCCTCAATATAAATGCGTATTCTGAAATGTTATTGATTTGATCCTGCTAGGTTTTGAAAAAGTTTTGTACAGATCCTATAAAAGTGAATTAGATTTTTTCCAATTTCAAATAGTATATAACATCAGTTACCCACCAACTTAGAATAGGAGAGAAAGGATTCTTCCAGTTGAGTAAGATAGGTCTACATGCCAATAATGCAGTAAAGGCAATTCCAGTTAGTTTGTCCGTCTCCACTTTAAGCCCATCTGGAATTACACCAAACACAGCTGTTAATAGGTTAGGAGGGATTATGACACCAAGGCTGTCTGAGAGGCAATTAAAGATTTTGGTCCAGAATGACATTAATTTGGTGCAAGCCCAAAACACGTGGCCCAGTGAGGCTGGAACTTGATTGCAGCATTTGCAGGTTGGATCTTGCCCTGGAAACATTTTGGACAATTTTAAACAAGAGAGAGGCACTTGATATATAATTTTAAGTTGCATAATTCTATACTTTGCGCATATGGAGCTTGAGTGAATTCTGTGCATTGCTACATTCCACTTCTTTTCTGTTTTTTTGCTAACTAGGGGACTCTGCCCCTCTACTTGCTCTGCTTGCCAACCCGCAGTGCCACTATCTTGTGGCTGAGCCACTCAAAATGTGTTGAGGCATTCCACCATTAGAGATAGTGATTGTATTTAAAGAGATAGTACATAGAAAAATATTTGGGCAGCGGGAGGAAGACGGTTTGGTCCTTAGTTATTGTAGAAAGAAAATCAGTTACTTACTCACTACAACTGTCTATTTTAAATACCAATGAATAATACAATATAATAAAAAGTAAACATAGAAGTAAAGAAGTAAAATGTAATAAAAAGTAAATATTTAATTAAATTAATCAAAAATAATATTATGAATAGCTTTATCCTCTAGCGTATATTCTATAAACAATGCTTTTCTGCATTTCTGTTTGCATATTGTTCAGGATATTTTTCTGTTTTTCGTTTATTGGACGATTCTCTTTGTTCTTGATTTTTATTATATGTGGGTCTTTTTGTTCATTTTCTTTTTTTTTTACAGTCATTATCAGCTCTTGCTGCTCTTTTTCAGTCATGATCTAAAATTCGAAGTTCTTGAATTGATAATTTACTTTTCTGCCTTGCCATTATAACCAATTGCATTGACGGGCGAGTTAGCACTGACACTGTCACATGATGGTACAGAGAGTGGATGCGCGCAGTAGAAGTAATGATTGGGTGAATGGTGTGGAGTGGTCATGACTGAATAACATGGATACGATGCAAAAAAACTTTTTAAATATCACAGAAAGGACAGGTGCATGCTAATCACACCCAAAGCTAATGTGCCCACCAAGGGCAACACACAAGATGGGCCTAATAAAGTGTCCTATGACAATTCTACCTGTTGGTTTTAACTTTGAGCAGCGATCTTTTGGAACCAGGCTTGTACGGAAAAAAAACAAGGAAAAAACAACTATACACTTCCTACCCCTGAAACATTTTTAATTCAGTTTTTGCTTATTCTTCCTTCTACTGTCAAGTCCAACATATTGTACAATCGTATAGATTCATCCAGCCAACCATCCATTGTGAAACCAGGATTATGGGCAATTAAAGTGCATACAATTACTTTGTAAATTGCTTGACTAAAACTCAAAGGTGGCATTCAATAAAACACCAAGCATAACATAAGCAAAACACAGAGTTACATAAATTATATTTGCAAATCATCCACTGCCCAGCCTAACTACGGACACTCTGAAGTGCGTAAAGGTGCAATTAAATGACAAAACCTTCAGTAGAATAACAAAAAGACTTAACAATGGGTTCATCTTTGGCAACTACACATCCACTCAAAAGAAAGATGAAGAGAAAGAGAATGAAAAAGTATCAAATGCCAGTAAATCAAGGCAAGGCCTGCAATCAATAAAAAACCATATAAATGGCCCTAACAACCACACAAAACAGGAATTTGCTATAATAAAACAATGAGGCTTTAAACTTCATTTTAATGCTAAGATGGATATAGCTTCTTTAAAACTGATAGGCACCAGATCATGAAGTCGCATTATATACAGAGTGTTTTATACAGAAACAATATTCTTAACAAAGTTCATTGTTTTTTAATGAAAGTCGTGGGACTCCTTACTCTGATGCATGTAAAACATTGATGAATTTTTTCCCAGAATCCTTACCTGTAGTTTTGTTCACACAGGCCTTCAATCTGATAGTTCATTGATACTTTTGGAGGGAGCTCTGTCATAGTAACAGGAACACTATTCCCCTGAGAAGTGTTGCAGAAAAAATAAATGAATATAAAACTTTCAAACAATAATTAAAAAAATAGTAATGATGAATATGAATTCTTTACAGTAAAAAAGCCAGCAAAAATGTGTGCTTTTTAGGAGACTATAGAAAGTTGTAGAAAAATGAAAGAAAAGAAGTCAATAATAACAGAAATCTTGACCAAGTTTAAACATTTCTGAATGAGATGTTGGATAAGAATGAATGTATCCCCTCCTTTATCAACCCATTCATGTTTTTATATTTAATTTTCAGTTATGCTTATACACAGTTCCCATGCTATGGAGCTATCTAAATATATCAATGTACAGTTGGGACAAACTAAAATAATGTAAATAGTGGAATTATAATTTTACTATAGTAAATGAAAAAAGTTTATGACTACAGAAAAATTGCCTTTTTATTTGGTACTGTCAATGAAGCTTTCAGTATATGTAATGTTGCGGAGAGACGGGAGGTAATTATTGTGGAAGGACCATGGGAGAGAGCAGACTCAGGGCATTACCTCCCTTGGTTTGCTAGGTGGTAGCCCCCCTGGGTTGCTGCAGCGCCACAGATCCCAGCAGAGCTTCATGGGAGCTGGAATTCAGAACTGCCATGTTGGGTTCCGGGGGTACCACCAGAAGGTGTTGCAGGGGCTGTGGACCCCTACTTCATTGGGCTTCCACCTTGCCCAGATGTGTTTCCGGACCATGCTATTGGGACTCCCGGGCACTTGAATAAAAGAAGCCACCTGCCACTACTCCGGAGTAGACAGGGAGAGGACAAAGTTTGCCAGAGAAGGAGTGGAGGAGAGAGAAGAAAGAGATGCATGATTGTACTGCATTGATGTTTGACTGTACTGTACTGCTGTGGGGAACGAGGGAAAGCGCTTTCCCACGTGAATAAAAACATGTGCTGTGCTGGAACTTGTGTCAGGTTTGGATGGCTGGAGCGCCATCTGCAGGCCACAGTAGGTAAATACTGGAGTTATTAACTCCACATTTTAAACTCTTAACTGGAAAGCATATGCTTTGGTTGTGCGTTTATTAGAAATCAAAGTGAAATGAAAAACAATGTATATATACCATTATTACAGTACAAAAATTGTCTGAGTAGCATAACAGAATATTACAGCAACCCCTAGAGTGCATTTGTTTAAATATTTAACATAAAAAAGAATGGTCTGGACACAGTTAACATCATTGATCTCTTTTAAGTGACAGTAATCCCTGTAAATGACCTACATTGGTCTCTAATTAATAAGCAAAAAAGAAGTGTAAAAACAGAGCAGAGGGTTTAGGTCTAGGTTTTGTATTAATCCCTGGTGCTTAGAGCTCTGGCAAGGCCATTTGATAAAGGTTTAACTGCAAGCTGCTCAGAAAGATTAAATATTTTGGAAAAAGTGTATCACCAAAGTTGTAAAGTGAACACATTTGTTTGGGCTATTTCATTTGATAAGAAAAGCGCCTAAAAAAAGAAAAACCTCCAAAACCCGGCTCTCAGGAGCCAGTCTTGTGTTCTTTTTCTGTTCAATTGAAATGAAATGATCCCCTTGCTACCATGTAACCCCTCCATTTGCCTGAGGGGTAAAATGATCAAATGTTTTCAATATTTATAAGATTGCTACAAGTGTAAATTACCGTCCTAGGCATAAAGCAACACAGAGCAGCTGACATTCTTTTTCTATGCCCTGAGCTGAAACTCACTGGATTCTGAAATATATTCCTGTGTATTTGAAAATAAGCATCATTATTGCATCAATGGGCCGATAGTAGCTAAACAAGTCATGCAGAAGAACTTTTCAATGGTTCAAAAACGAAAAGAAGGCGGTTGTTGAAAGCTGCTTTTTGGAAGCCACAACAGGCATGCAGCAAATGTAAGACTTGATGCATATTTTGTCTTGTAGTACAAAAGACTTTATTCCGCTCCTATATTTTAATGAACTAAAACCTACCACGCTTAAGTTTATGGAATGCAATTTGTACATTTTCAAAAAAGTAATTTAGTTTTGGTCAATAGAGTTAGGTAATTGAGTGCTTTTTATTGCAGCTTCACTTTACACTGTACAGCATTTTTACATTATCAGGCCTGGAATGTTAGACATTATGTCAATGTTAAATTAGAAAACTCATACTGCATAAAGGTTAAATTTGGTTTAGCAGCACAAAAGCTGCAATCCTTTAGAATGAACTTCAGTATGCTGGAGAACTTTTGACAACTACTACTAAGTGTTGGTGTTGCTTGGATTGTGAAATTCCCCATTCTACACAAAGACATGCAGTCAATATAAAATCATTCTGTAACCCATTATGCTGCATTAAACTTTTTCTCCTGTTTTATTCCTCATTCTAACCATGTGTCCTTTGTAACTGGTATTCCAAAATCACTATATTAATTCAGAATTCAGACTTCTTTACAATTCTTTTGACATGGATAAAAGTAACATTTATTTTAATACATTTTTTTTATTTTTTTGTGTAGTTTAGTGCTAGAACACAGAATTATTTAAATAGGAATAGATAGTCACCTTAACACTGCTGCTCATGAATATATGAACTTGAGGGAATTTCCTTTTGGCTCAATGTGTGACACCTATAACACAATAACACTAAATTTCATACTAACACTTTTAGTTATTATACATTACTTTAAAAATATTGCATTGTCACATTATCAATTTACATTTTTACAGTAGATGTCATTTCTCCAATGTTTTACCAGTTTAATGAAAATATTCCATTCCTGCTATAATATATAGTGTCTGTTCACTGACCTCACTTAAAAAGTGAGCATGAGACATGTGGCAGTTGTCTTTAACTAGACCTTGAAATTAACACAGACTATGCCAGGCAGAAAAATTGTTGGAGACCCTTGACACATTGTAATATATTTAAAAGATGTGTTTGGCCTCAGTTGCCATATATATGATAGTAAACTGACAGATTTTTATGGACTATGAAGCTTGATTTCTAATGGCAGGTTCACTTTTCATTTATAACTCAGCATCTCACACAAACAACAAAGCTCGGCCTAGAAGAGAGGTAACAGTTTACCAGAACAACAGGTACAATAAGTGAGGAAACTTTAGTTAATCATATATGGGTAGTACTATATGTATGACTTTTAAAATAAAGCCTGTGAAATACCTTTTTTTTGCTCTAGGAGCCTAGTTAAAACTATGGGTTCCCTAGCAATAAGGCAAAAGAAAGGAAAAAATCAATACTTGCCATGTAGCATGTAGCCAATGAAATAAGGGAATGATTTATGTATGGACGGATGCAGGCTGAATCAGCTGGGGCTTCGTGCAGAGAGAGAGAGAGAGAGAGAGGTGCGCAGGGGTGAGCGCTGGACTGCAGTGATTATTCCAATGACCAGATTTTTCTTCTTCTTTTCTCTCTCTCTCTCTCGATCAACAGAAATAATCCCTTATTCAGTATTAAAAAACAGAGTGAAGCAACAACAAATAACTAAAACAAAATAGAGCACTTTGTGGACTACCAGATGGATCAGCATATGTCTGTCTTCTTTAGATTAGTGAGACTGTATTAAAATTAACATGCTGAGAAAAAAGGAAAAAGAAGACAGAGCGCAAGAGAGAGAGAAAGAGAGAGAGAGCTTGATGTATGGGCTGCGGTCATCTGACATCCCCCGGTATCACCACCCAAGTGAGGGCCAGCCCGGAATGGACATAGTTTATAGACAAGAGGCAGGCAAAGAGAGGCTTCAACAGGATTCTAGGGAGGGGAGTCAACAGCCAGCCTACCAGACCCCACATTCTAGTTTGAACCGTTGAACATTTAAAAGACAACTAGTTTCAAAAGGTAATTACTTTTTCCTTTTTGCATCATACTGTGTTTGATTGAACTATTCTCTGCTCCCAAGTGCTGGAGGCAAACCTTTACCTTTAGATGTGCATGCTTACTTTTCTAAGGAGTCAAGGGAAGTTTTAAAAACAGTTTCTGTATGCTGAGAAATCTGAACTTTTATTTTTATCATTTAAAAATCAATTTGTGTTGCCAAAAAGAAAATTATTTTTGAAAGTATATACTAATGTTAATATTATCCTAGTAAGACACTAATGTCCATGGATATATACCAAATTATTGCTCACTGTGCTGAGCTTATGTTGCCTAAATTTTGAAATATGTTTTATTCGCCTTCTGTATTTTATATTAGTAAAAAATAGGCACTGTCAATGTATGGATAATAGCTAAAATATCTGTTATAACAAATCATCTGAGGAAAATCAAGTGTTTATGTAAGGATTATAAAAGTAATTGCTGCTGTCAAGTAAATTATTACGCTGTTTTATATTTTTATGTTTCATTTCTTTACTAAAATAAAAAAAAAGTAATTGGCATTGGTATATTTAATTTTTTAACAGCCTGGAATTGTTTGATATAAAATTATGGAACAGAATTGTTTAATGATTTAAAATTCTATGCTAGGGTAAAATGATGCATTTAGAATTACCGTTCAGTAAACGTTCTATAAATAATTATTGACAATGTTATTAATAGTATAGTTTGCAGTAGGTGCAGAAAAGTGCTGATTGATTCTTTTGAAAAGATTCAGTAGCAGAGCATACGGTAAGATTAATGCAGTGCCATTTACGACTGGAAAGTTTTTAATAGGAAACTTTATTTTGCTTATATAGCCCAAGTATTATGTGCTAAAACTGTCAACTATTTGGTTCTTAAGAACAATGTCGAAGAATTAAGTCCTTTACTTCTTCTTGCCGTGGAAGACATGGAATACAATGTGTGCAAATTTGGTTCAGAATGAAAAACTCTGTAGTACTTTAAGTCTTAGAACACAAGAAATCTGGGCTAAGTTGACTATTCACTCTACACCCCATCAGCATCCATAGAAGCATTGAAGCTTGGTTGTTTTAGCATTGTAAGATGTTTCTCAGGAAAGCACTGGTACAATTGTTCAAAACAATTGCTCCCATTTCAAAAAATGAATACAGAAGTGTTTTAAAGGATTTTTTTTTCTCTAAGTGTTAGTAATATGTGGTTGCTTGATGGTGTACTGGTTAGCAATGCTTCCTTACAAGCTGAGATAGCCAGGTTCTACTCGGGACTTGACAACTGTCTGTGTGGAATTTACACATTCTCCCTGTTTTTTGTGTGTTTTACTCCGGTTCAGCTGGTTTTGCTCCCACATTCCAAAACTGTTCAAGTTATGTTAATAGTTCACTATAAATTGTCCCTCGAGTAGATTTTAAGTGTACTTTACAGACTGTTGCACTGTCCGAAGCACCAATTCCTGCTAGAAATTGGAGTGAGTGTTTATGGGGATGAGTGAACATTCACCACACTTTCCACATCTAATCAGTCAGTTAAAACCTTTTTGCTTTTAAATATTCAGATTATTTTTATAAAGGGATTTCCACCTTGAAAGTAGAGCAATCAACAACTTTGTTGTCCTCCCCTTCCATTACGAACCAGCTGTATCCCTTTGTCAAAAGCTAAGCAGTTAAAGGAGGCAAATAATGAAGAAAAAAAAGATGAACAAAAACAACTGTCAATAAGCAATGTTATACGGAAAACGTGTGCAGTTTTTCTGGCAAATAAATACATTCTGGTAGATGCATTCAATAAACTCTTGAAGAGGCTGTTAATGCGTATCCCCTTCTTGGGCCCCTATGCCATCAATAAGAGAAAACAGCAAATAAACAAAGAGAAGTGCCATATACGTCCTTCTTTCTGGAGGCTGCATCTTGGCTTTTGTTTTGAAGATAAGCTTTTTCTTCACATGATACAGTGCCATCTTTCTCTGTTAAATTCACACCCACCCAAGTATAAATATATGTGCTACTTTCTAATCCTTAATTAAAAGAAAACACATTTGTGCAACTTGCAGTGTGGGTAATTTAATTGTGTTACCCTCCACTGTTCCTCGGCTCTATAATTTGCTTTTTTATATGTTTTCAGCCACAATAGCCAACTGAGCTTGGTTCTTAAAGCAGGTTAACAGCAGGGCAGCTAGTGGTCATCCTTTAATTTCACTTCTTCTTACCAGAGGTCATCAGGGGTCAGGCTAAGGCAAAGGCTAATTAGTTTAACCCGCAGAGGGCAAGGTTACACAGATTGCTATTGGAATAGAGTCCGCTTCCCAATCAATCTACTGGGTTTTGAATTTGTTTTTGCCTTGCTATTGATAAATGTCCTTTGCTGCTTTTGCAACAAAATATGCAAGTACAGCCTGGTCTGCATTTATTTTCCCTTTTAGTTGAACTTTTAACAATAAATCAGGAAGCATCGTCATTATTTGTTTGATTATTTATGAAGAAGTAGAATGTGGCAAAGTAAAACAGAATTTGCCACATGAAAATATCTGCATGCTCTGAATGTTCAGGGCTGTAATGCTGCAAGATTCCCAGTCCAAAATAATCAAGTAGCGAAAAATACCCTGAGGGTAGTGGTCCTGCATATTTATTTTGTCCTCCATTTTCTCATATGGTGCAATACATTTTAATATATGTCTATGTGAGTAAATAGTGTATTTCATCTTTATTCATTTATAGATTTATCTATGTACTTATTTTTACTAGCTTAAAGTTTTACTCTGCTGTCCTAGCTCTCTTTCTCAGAGGTGGGGGTTGATTTGTTTCAAAGCTGTTTTTGTAAAACTTGAGTTATGTGTATGGAATATTATTTGATTTTAATAAAATAAATAAAAAATTGTGTATTTTTGTAAATTTAAAAATGTACATGATGTTAAAGTTAAGCTAAAAGTTAAATCACAAGTGTATTTTTGCTGCCAAGATATAGAAATTGTCTGCAGCAATATTTAAAGCAGTAGTGTAAAATGAAATCACTGCACTTGTGTTATAATGTGCTGAAATATTAGTGATACTCAGGATGCCCATGCAATTGTACATCTATACATAACCCCACACAAACATTTATTTTTTGCAGCTAAGGGGCTCATTGGCACGGTGCTTAGCCCTGCTGCTTCACAGCTCAAGAGCCAGGAATGGCTATCTGAGCTTTTGAATTTATGTCAGGTCCTCTCACACCCTAAAGAAGTGCTTGTCAAGTCAAATGGTGAATCTAAATTGCCTCTGTGTGGATGTGTGAATAATGTGCCCAGCAGTTGGCTGGCATCTCATTCAGGGTTGGTTCTCATTTTGCCCCTGATGCTTCCCCTGTTCAACTCTGTACTTGACTTAACAGTCCCAGAAAGGTTGTTTTTATGATGTACATTAGATCAGAAAACTAAGATGTTAAACATGACTTTCTTCTGTATGAAACCCTTATCTATATTATTCTAGGACAGAGGTGTCGAACTCCAGGCCTGGAGGGCTACAGTGGCTGCAGGTTTTCATTCAAACCCTTTTCTGAATCAGTGACCAGTTTTCACTGCTAACTAACTTCTTTTCCCTTCATTTTAAAAGCCCTGTTTTTAAGGATTCAGTCCTCTGAATTTATTCCTTTTCTTCATTAAATGACAGCCAAACAGAAATGAGATGTGAAATGAGCCAACAGATGACCAGCTAAACTGAGATTTCAAACCCCAACCAAATTTACTCCAACCAATCTCTTAATGAGAAGCTCATTCTTGCTGTTAATTAAACCCGTTATGCTTGTCACAGCAGACATTTCCAAAACTGTTGATTTTTTTGTTTTTTCTAAGTGCACTGTCAAAATGTTTTGGTGACGTGAGAGATCAACCTTAATGAGATCTTCAAGTTTAGTTTCAGATATTGCTTGATGGACACAGATAAACTGATCATGTGGCAGCTTGTTTTGTGTCCCATTATTGTTTGGCTGGTAATTAAGGAAAGAGAGACAACTAAAGGACCTGAGTCGAGTTAATTAAAGCTTAAAGCAAAAGAAGTTAATTAACAGCGCTAATGGTCACTGGTCACTAATAAAGAAGATGGTTAGAATGAAAACCTGCAGCCACTGTGGCCCTCCAGGACTGGAGTTCGACACCCGTGTTCTAGGATATGGATATATTTCAAAATATTTTTATTGTTATTGCTCCATGTGCATAGTTTTAGAAAGCACAGAATAATAAAAGGACATACAGGCCTAAATATTTTCACACTTGTAAAAATAATACTTATACAATGCCAATATATCTAACCTTTGAACATTAATCATATCATTAAATTAACATTTTCAGGTCTAATACAGAAAGAGAGAGCAGCTCCTTATTGTATAGTATTGTACAATACACACCCATGGCTTAAGATTTAACTATTGTCTGATAAAATGCTTGGCACCATCTGGCAGGCAAGTTAAACAGGATGATATTATTGGAAGTGACATATTTCCATTTTCTGAAAATCTGATTTAAGCAATGAAATTAAATTCTAAATAAACTACAGTATATTATTTAGGTTTAGGACGGTGATTAGCAACATTTTGCTTAAGGGATTAATAATACATGAACAGTTTTCTGTGCACATATATATTTTAGGTTGTCTTATTTAGTGTTTTCCTGGTAAATGTCATCCTTCCCTTAGCCTTACATTACCATTTAAATCCAGCGATGGTAAAGAACTGACTTTTTAATGAGTGCCATGGGGTCACTGGCCAAGTAGGATTGGGTTTTTCAGGCCGGTGAAGATGGATGGAGCTCAACTGAGAGAAGGTTTCAATATCTGAGAGTAGCCTTCAGAGCTGCAAGGTACAATCAAGGTGTTACTGAAATTAAGCAGAAGGGCTAGTCAGGAAAAAGAAAAATTAGTGCAGCGATAAAGCAATAGGCAAGATTTAAAAAAGGATGAACGTGCAGGGCAGCATTTTTCATGTATAAAATGAAGAATATTTTTTAAAAAATTGTTTAGTCATCATAAAGCACAAAAGACACTAAAAGCAAGGTATGCAAAATATCTTAGCATCCACACCACACCACACCTTTTATAGTAATAAAAGGTCAGACTCTATACGTATCTAAAATGTTTTTCATCCATTTTCTAAACAAGTTTAAACAAAGTTTGGATCACAGTAGGCTGGAGCCTGTTCTGGAAGCACTGGGTGGAAGGCATGTCTTCAAATAATACAGTTAAAATAATACTAAAAAAAAGAAACAAGTAACACAATAAAACAGCACCAAAATAACAACTAAATACAGCATAAAATAAAAACCAAGCATTGTATTCAAACAGATATCAATATTTTTATACATGTATTTCTTTTTTATTTGAACGTTGAGTCCCTGTGTTTTGCAGAGGACACAGTCTCCCTGAAAAACAGTTGTTATATCTTGCAGATCAGACTAAATGCCTGATCACTCCACACACGCAGTTCACAATAGGCAATGGGCAAAACACTCAAACATCTGAGAAAAAAATACCACTTACAGTATAGCTTGTCTTTTAAACAAATCTTGAAGTAAATCTTTGTTAAGGCAATGTAAGGCATCACATCAGCAACTTTAGAGTAGTGGTCTTCAGGATCACATGGAAAACATTACTGGAAAAATAGGCCTTTTCAGGGCATTCTGGTAAATTCTTCAATAAAAGAGTCTTAGGCTTCACATTCAGATCTGTCTTGTTTTATAGTTTGCCTTTGGATGTTTATAAGCAAAAGAGGCCTTGTATTACAACTTAAAATCATTCTCATATAGTTTTTGTTGTAAGTTATGGGAGAGTATTAAGGTCACAGAGAATAAATACAAGTTGAATGTGTTCCAGTAAAACATATGGAAAAATAGTATGGACACCTCTAGGAAAACCTTTGTTTTGCTTGCTCTTTCAGAATACAGTCACTTACTGAACAACATATTATGTGGTATTTTGTACATCCAAACACCATTTTTTTATTATTTTATTGAATTTATTAAAATCTAATAACATTCCATACACATAACAAAAAGAAAGAAAAACTTTACAAAAAGAAAAATAAAGGCTCAAAACAAATCAATCCCCAACATTGAGAAATAGAGCTTGGCCCGCAGAGTAAAACTTTATGCTAGTAAAGACAAATGAATAGATAAAATAATAAATGAACAAAAATAAATGGAGTAAAAGAGGGGAGAGAACACGTTTCCTCAATTTAAATACTTATTCTAAAATGTTATTGATTAGATCCTGCCAGTTTTTGTCTTTGATGTTTTGATCTTATACAGATACTCTTAAGTACAAATTTGATTTTTTCCAGTTTCAAATAGTATATAACATCAGTTACCCACTGACTTAGAATAGGATAGTTAGGATTCTTCCAGTTGAGCAATATAAGTCTACGTGCCAATAGTGTAGTAAAGGCAGTTCCAGTTTGTTTGTCTTTCTCCACTTTAAGCCCATCTTGAAGTACACCAAACACAGCTCTGAATGAGTTAGGAGGGATTGTGACACCAAGGCTGTCTGAAAGGCATTTAAAGATTTTGTTCCAGAATGATGTTAATTTCTTGCAGGCCCAAAACATGTGGCCCAGTGAGGCCGGAACTTGATTGCAGCGTTCGCAGGTTAGATCTTGCCCTGGAAACATTTTGGACAATTTTAAACAAGAGAGATGCACTCAATATATAATTTTAAGTTGAATAATTATATGCTTTGCACATGTGGAGCTCGAGTGAATTCTGTGCATTGCTACTTTCCACTCCTCAGAGCCACAGCAGCAGTAAAATAACCGCAACACAAAGCAAATAATCATTTTATACTTAGATAGTATTAAAGAGTCTTTCAGCATACTTTTCCACAATCAGTCTCTGCCAGGAGCCCCCAGATAAAAGGTGCTTTCAGTGCTCCAGCCAGCCATTATTTTCTTCTGTCAAAGCCAGCAGAAATTTGAAGGGTTAAAAGATAGGGTCACACTAGAGCAGAGTTGAGCAGGTCAAAAGAAGTGGAGCATTAGTGTGTCTGGGGTCCAACCATTGTGTGGTCTCAAATGACAGGGTCTGGTAACACTCTTTGCAACTTTAAGATAATGTGTTTTATACTCATTACTTATTATTATTTTAATTGATAATAATATTTAAAGATAATGTTTATACTCAGAACTTCACTCCCATTGCCAGAAAATATCTAGGAACAAAGAAACTTATTAGCTCAAAGAATACAGTATTTTCTCATAGTGTAACAGTGAAAACAAAGGGGTGAATCTATAATGAAAAGGAACAGCTAGAAACAGAAGATAATAGTGATAAATAGAAATAAACCATGAAAGAGTAATATGTCATAAGCAGGTTAAATAAGTCCAAAAATGTATTGACTGTACAGACCACAGTAATGCTGTCAACATTAATTAAATTTTATGGCTACCTACAATTTTATAACAGGGCACTCCCTAATCAAATGGGAAAACCAAAATCCATTACAAGCCATTATGTATAAAGGACAGATTGCTTCATTTTATGAATGTACATAACGGCTCACTGTCACTAGAAGAGAAGGAAACTGAAGAAGGTGCAGAGGATGAAAACAATGGATCAGGAAGACGTAGTTTAAACAATATAACTCCTAAAAGTCTTCACCTTAAAAGATTATTAAAAAGTCTGTACGAATGGCATGAACATTCCTGAAAGGGTGCTATACAGAAATAAATGATTTTGTTTGTTTGTATATTTAGCACCGATGTGTCATGTTCTACAGTAGTTTGAGTTTCATTTTTACTCTTTTTAGTTTTCCTGGAATTCATTTTATTTCATCTTAATATATTTCACATTCCTTTTGTTGCATCATTTATGGCATCATTTATGAAGAATTTTGCATTTGATGTTATGGATATTTAGCTGTTACATGGTTCCTGAAATTCACAGGTCAATTTGTGTTATACATTTGTAAATGTGATATTATGTAAGGTCTTCATTCCATTGCTTGTCACAAGTTTATTGTCTCTTGCAACATTCACTACCATAACTTGCTTTGTTTTTTTCCATTATCAGCTTGCTGCATCTTATTGTACCAATGTTGCGTGATACTTTATGTTCTCCTGTTTTATATGTGTGAATCACTCCAAGAATAAATTACATTTTTGACCCAAACAGAGTTCCATAATTAAATTCCATAATGCTTGTATCATGTTTATTAAAAATAAATTATATGAATTATATGTTAAAAGTATAACTGAGGAAAGACATTTTATGTAAAAGTCCATTTTGCATACCCAAGCTATTTATACAGTACTTATAGGTCTTTTTGGGTTTCTCAAGAGGTGCCAATTCAAAAAGCTGAATGCAGTACATACTTAACTGTTTGCTGCATGGGCTTATCAACACATTTATAAGACAAAAGACGCTGATGGAGAGGTGCGAGCGGATTTAAGGTTGGCCGGGTTTACAAGTTTTTTCGTAAGCTTTGGTAATTCTAGTGTTAAGGTGGGAAGTTCATTTGAAGTGCAGTATCTGAACAAACAGAACAAAGGTAAGAACATAAGAATAAATATAGCATTAGATTAACTTTTTAACCTTTATTGTCACATACTCTGTGAAAGCAGAGTGAAATTCTTGTGCTACCGTTGCAATGATGTATAAGTAAATACAGTAAATAAATAAGAGTAGTAGAAGACAGATAGATAAATAAACAAATAAATAAATAGATATCGTAATCAAATAACTACAGTAAATAAGAGTAAAAGAATATAACATACAATACCAGCAGGTGGGTATAGGACACAATACAGGGCAGGCAGGAGCAAGTTACTGGGAGTTCAGTGACGTTATGAGGAAGCTCTCCCTGAAGCAGGTGGAGAGAGTGACGAGGCTCTGGTAGTACTTTCTACAAGGCAGAAGTGAAAACAGGAGATAAGCTGAGTGACTGTCATCAGAGATGATGGATTCAACTCTGCACAGACAACTGGTTGATTAGATGGTATAAAGCTATAGTAGGTCAGACCTAAATATTTTAGAAGCTGTATGGACAGCCCTTTGGAGGAGTTTACAATCCTGGCATGTGAGGTTTGCAAACCACACCGTGATGCATCCTGTTAGGATACTTTCAATAGTAATAGTCTATTAGTGTTTTAGTTCTCACCCCAAAGCTCTTTATTCTCATCAGAATAGGCAGGTGGTGAAGAAAAACCACAAAAGGCACATTGGTGATGTGGACACCCAGGAACCTGAAACTGCTAAATGTCTGCACAGTGAAGCCATTGATGTGGAGAAGAGCGTCACTGCCTCTGTTCTTTCTGTAGTCAGCAATTCAGAAACTGATGAACTTTGTTCTGTTGACATTCAGGGAGAGGTTGATGTCATGGCACCATATCTGCCTCCCTGCTTTTTTTAGTGTTTTGGCCCTGGTGTGTACTGTTTTGGAATTTAAATTAAATGCTTGCTATATTGCTGATTTTGCCAAGTTTAACTAGTTTTGGGAGGGCTATGGGTTTCACTTTGACCAATTTAGAACTGCATTTTCAAGCTTAATCTAATTCAGATTCATTATGCTGTCTTCTGATGTATCTGTAATGAACAGAAAAAACGTCTTTCTATTTTCAGTTGCAGATATTGCAGATAATGGTGGTCACACGCTGTAGTGTACAGAGAGCTGCAGCAAGTGAGACAGTCCATTAAATAAACTTTCATTTCCAACAGTTCTGATTTGATATAAATATTATTAACAGTATTAGGAATATATGTAAAGGTGACATTCTTGCCATCATCAAAGATGGAGCTACTTGGAATCTCTTGTGTCTGTACCACTAGGAGCAATTACTGTTTCTGTGAACAGCAGCCACTTTGACTTTTGCATAAATGGTCTACTAGACAGCAAGACTTACTAAAACAGTGAATATATATTATGTTCATGGTAAAGTTGTGAATAAGGCAGATGTCTCTTATACTATGCTAAAACCAAGAATGTGCTTAAAAGAATTACATGGAGATAATTTGCATGGGATTATGTAATAACAAACAGTTTGCATCTTTGCACTAAGGATAGCATAAATTAAAACAGCAAAAAGAAAGAAGAGACAAATGGATGGAAAAAAGATAAAGAAAGAGACACAAAAACACTTGGAGTTTCAATATAAAATGAGCTTATTGATCTCAGTGGAAAAGAACAATAAATATAGATAGAAAAACAATTGGCCATTTAATCTGAATTCTACTTTAATAGCATGTTATTAGCTGGAATTAAGATGAGGTTTATACCTTCATGGCCAATATGGTGGTGGGAATTAAAGGGGGTTTGATTATGAAAAAATCAAATCTGCTTATAGCCCACTATACAACATGAATGGAACTGCAATAAAAACACTGCCATCAATTCAGTTTATGAAAAGTTAACTGATTTGACATGATTCTGATTTCATTTGATTCTGAGTTCATTTGCTTTCCTTGTTTATAAATGTGCCGTTGAGCAGCTGGGGATGAAGAATTTTCAACTTCTTTGGTTATACTATTGCTATGTTTTTGCGAGGTGTTTATATTCCATTTTTATTTATTTTTTAATTTGTATTATTTAATATAATTATTTCTGTTATTGTTCTGTTCATTTATCATTTATTATTTATTCAATACATTTAATGTATTGTTTTCATTATGTTAAGGAATATTTATGTACTTTTTCTTTAAATTTTTTAATGTTCCTTGTGTTTTGTCGGTGTAACCTCAAGAGGCGGGACCACCCCTTCCATAACCACTATGGACTTCTCCCAAACCCATAAAAGGAAGGCTGGAAATTGTAGTCTCTGCGGTTCATTGAATGTGCTTCTGTGGAGTTTTGTTTATTCTGTCAATTTTGCTTTGTTTCTTTAATTTTGCTAATTTCTTTGACTATTTTTTTGCCTCATTTTAATGATTTCAATTAAAGATTTTGTTTTAGGACTTGTTTGCTTTCGGATTGCCTTTATGGAAACTCCTTATGCCTGTTTTTGCTTAATCATTTTGTGATGTTTTCTTTTTATTTTGATAATAGATATTCTTTTATAAAGATTCTTTTGAGGTCCACCTCTTTTAAAGCCAGGGGATTACAGTACAGTAATACTCTTCCTTGTAAAAGGCATTTAGATTATATTTTGGGACTATATATTGTGAGATATGCCCGGCTATTCATCCCGGCCAATACCCCCAGGCCATTAGATGGAGCCCTCCTGAATGCCAGCAGGGAATCATGGACAGTGGAGTCATAATACACAGCCCTGCTGGATACCATGGGGGCCACCAGGAGTCGCTGCAGGGAGGCCCAGGGATTTATATTTTCCGTACAGCTCGGAAATATTTCCAAGTCACGGGAACGGAAGAAATGATATACTTCCGGGCTGAAGAAAAAGGAGTTTTTACTTGACCCGGAAGTGACAGAAAGTCACATGGACTGAGGGACAAACACTTCCGGGTCAAGGACTATAAAGGACTGTGGGAAATCCCAGACGGACGAGCTGAGTTGGGAGGCAGGGTGGCTAAGCGTCTGGGAGTGGAGGATTGGTTTATATGTGATTTGGTTTATGGTTTATTGTTATTGGAGAATTGTGGAGAGGAGTGTGCCTTGTGCACTTATTATTATAATAAATAATAATTATTTGGACTTTTACCTGGTGTCTGACGTGTGGTCTGAGGGTACAAGGTTGCGAGAAAGCCCTAAACTGTCACAATATGTATATACTGTATTTGAACTGTTCAAGTCAAAGCCCATCTGTCCCAGTGTAAACTGAAGTTAGTTGTCAGAATAAACAGTCAGGCATTACCTGGGAAGGCTAGTAGGGAGTCTGACCCGCTTTTTAGTCTTTGGTTTAGAGGCCTCATGCCACTTTCGCTATTTTCCGTACTGCAATTACAGAAACTGTATACTAAACTAAAGTTGGATTTGAATATTGAAGGGTTTTTGTTGTCCCTGGAGTTATTTGCCTCTGACATCATAAAGGAGAGATTTGCACTCAAAGCGAGTTTCATTTCATTTTTTCTTTAATAATGCATAATGCAATAATGCATTCCAGAAAAAGCCTGTTTACCTGAAAAATAAACTATACAATTAGGACAAGTGCAAGACAGGTAAAGAGCAATACCACAGTGTAAATAGATAATAAATAAAAACAGGTAAGTAAACAGATTTGAAATAGTAATAAATAAAAAAATAAATAACAGCAAGGATTAATAATGAAAAAACAACAGTAGTAGCAACTGTAACAAATGTGCTACATGTATAAATAAGCCATTAGAAGCAGATCTGAGTTCTGCACAGATTTGAGTCCAGCCAGCCAAGGGGTAGAAGCTGGTGCAGAATGTGGCAGAACTGGTTTGGATACTACAATACCTGCTGCCAAATGAAAATGGGACAAACAATCTGTGGGAGGGGTGGGAGTGGTACTTCATAATGCTATACGCATTGCAGGTGCAAGGTTTTATAAAGACTTTTTAATGAAAGGCAGTGCTGTGTACACTATCTGTTGCAGGACTTTAGTCAGATGCCCTGCCATTCCCAAACCAGATAGTGATGCCCCTGTTCAGAATGCTCTCGATGGTGTTCCCCTAGATTGTGGTAACAATGGGGGGTAGGTAAGCTTGAACTCTTCAGTTGTCGATGAAAGTGGAAAAGCTGCTGCCCCTTTTTGGCCATGGATGTGGTTTTATTTAACAAAGTCAGGTCAGCTAACAGGTGCACACCAAGGAATTTGGTGCTCTTCACCATTTTCACCACAGAGCCCTTGGCATGCAGTGGGTTGTGGACAGAATGGTCCTTCCTGAAGTTCTGAGCATACTGTACTTAATGTATACAGAGTAAGGAAAATTGGCTTATGGTATTCCAAAGGTTCTAATGTTCCAGAAAGACACTTGAGATAACAAATTACATGTAAAAATGGTCTAGGAAATCATGTTTTAAAAATTAACCAAATAAATCACTGTTAATCCCTGAGGCTTCAAATATTTAATTTTTTTCCCCTTGTAACACATCACATTAAAACTCCCAGTGGTCGATGTTACTTTGTGGCTGGCTGGTTTAAGACTATGGTTTAATTCCTGTCTTTTAGGAATGACAGTAATATATCTTTTTTTCAAAGATTTCTTCTAGTACTGCTGGTACTATTTCCATGACAACACTATTATTTACTATTCTTGAAGTGTTATTGGTGTGGATTGGCAGCCTTATTAAATATTAATGATTGGTAAAATTTTAATAAGATTAAATGAAAAAAGACTACAGTTAATCTATGGTTATACACTTGCTAGTTTAGCCTACAGCTTTGAATTTTTTGTTCTTTATTTTTAGAGAAATTATTACAAATAATCAAACTGACACACACCTTTAGAGGATGGTTAGTGCTTTTATAGGTGAGGTATATGTGAGCTTGCATGTTCATCTGGTTTCCTATCTAAAGTTGGGTCGTTCCTTGCACCCATTACTACAGTGATAAACTCTGACTCATCACAGCTCTAAAACTGGACTAAGTGGGTGTATCAAACAGACTAACAGATGTGGAAGACCCCTGGAAAATGTCCTCATTCAGCTAAACAGAAATACTAACAAGTGATTAGTTTGGCAAGTAAATGTAGAAAGAATTGCCTATAGCATACAGGGATGCAATTTTTATGTAATTTTGGAAAGAAATGAAAGAAAGATTCTGTATTGCCAATAATGCATACCATCCCTTCATATAAGGTACAGAAACAACCAGTAACAGAATCACTTCATTTTCAGCAAAGAATTGACCTAAAAGTATATAAATCTCCTTAGATGAAGACTTAGAATTCAGTTCAGAATGGTTGACGTTCAGTCAAATTATGTGATGGAGGCTGGATGAGCCAGGAGTGTGCGCTGCTAAAGCTTTGCATTTTTAAAGGTGATGGCTCAATCCCTTAACATAACATAAATAACATGCAGTCAAAAGCATGGTCAAGCTTTCCCAAGTCATTGCTCTGATGTATAACACCTTATTTTTTATACAATCTGTTTGTCTGTGGCATGAACCATATTAAATCCAACATAAACAAGTGCGTTATCCAATTCCAAACATTTCACCAGGGTATGGTGTGCTTTGACTTCCTTATATTGTAACGTTTATGAAATTCAAAGATTACATGTTTTATTGTATGAATTACCAGTTAAAATGTCTGCAGTTTTATGGATGCTTTGTAATGAGACTAAGAGGCAGACATGCTTGAAGTGCACATTCTGCACAACGTGCACATTTATCAGGTACTAAGGCAGAGGACATCAATCAAGAAGAACAGCATTTTCTAGGAGACACTATACAGGAAAAGCAGAAATAAGCAATAGCTGATGTTTCTTTTTCAGGTTACTGTAATAGTTTTATGCAAATATTGCTAACAAATATAAACATAATATATTATATAATACAACACGTCAAAGTGTAATGGAATGTGATAGTAATGTTTAGTGTAATCTACTCAGTGTCAATTTCAGTTTCCCAATTCCATTGCAATTGGAAAATATCTATTTAAACAAATGTGCTTAGTTACTTAATTCAAGAATTGCATCCGGTTACTGGCCACAATTGTTTGATATTTTCAATCAATTCACTTTCTGGGTTTACTTTTTCATTATAGGTAAGAATTACCCGTGGATGGGACTACTGCGGGACACACAACAATACCAATAAAATTTTTGTAATTTTTCTAAGGCACAGTGTCTTATAAGATGTCAACAAAATAGATGCAAAGAAAAACAAAATAGAAACAGAACAGAAGAATAAGCATGAATTAGATTATATTAGATTGTATTAGGTTAGATTAGATAATCCCAAGAGGGAATCCTAATGCATCCAGCATCAGAAACATATAAAAAAACAAGAATACAGACTCAAAGGACAAATAATACAGCCAATCAATCATAAATAAATAAATACATAAACTTACTGAGTACTGTGGCGGATGGCCAGGACACCTCTTCTGTATATGGTCCAGGAGAACAGGCATAGACTGAACAGTACCTCCCCCGGAACACTAGATGGCAGCCCCCCTGGAGGGCAGTGGTGCCTCGGATTCCTGCAGGGCTCCAGAAGAGATGGAGTTCTCTACAACCCTGTTGGCATCTGGTGGTGCCACCAGGGGGCGCTGCAGTGGTTCCTGAGCCCATGTGGGTGGTTCTTCCGCCACACCTGGAAGTGCAGTTGGAAATGGGTCATCAAACACCTGGGCTATAAAAGGAGCCAGCAGACACCACTCCGGGAGCCAGAGTTGGAAGGAGGAGACAAAGTTTGCCAGAGAGGAGTGGAGGAGAAAAGAAGAAGAAAAAGTATTGTGTTGGAATAGTGCTTATTGGGACTGTGTTGTGCCTGTGGGAATGGGGAAGGCATTGCCCACAGGTGAAGTAAAGAGAAGTAAAAACTTGTGTTTTCATATCTGTGCCTCTGGTGTCTGTCTTTGCCTGGTTGGGTAGCTGGTACGCCCCCTGGTGGTCTTGTTACAGTACATATGGGTGGAGTATTGAATTGCCTAATATCAGTGGGCAAAAAAGACCCCAAGAGGCACTTTTTAGCACACTGTGATAGAATTAGGCTATGAGTAAAAGTGCACCAAGAGAGCACCTCCTGGAGGGGATGGAGGTGATTTTTCATGATGGCATACAATTATGGATGATGATTCCATTATCCTCTTTTCCACAACAACTTCCAATGTGTCCAGGGTTTACTCTGCATTGGAAAAGGCTTTCTTATTTAGGCATTGTGCTTCTTTTGTTTTCACCTTGCTTTACCAGGAGACTACAGCATAGAACATCACACTGCCTACTATGAATTAGTAGAAAATCTCTAGCAGCTTGCTGCACACATCAAAACACCTGAGTCTTCTTAGCAAGTCCAGTCAGCTCTGTCCCTTCATGTACAGCACCACTGTGTTTATCAGACCAGCCCAGTGTGCTGTTCATGGGAACCCCCAGGTACTTGTAGCTCTGCACCTCTTCCATGTCTTCCCCGAACTGGTCTCAGAGGCCTCTTGACTCATCAAAAGTTCACCATCAGCTCTTTTGTCTTGCTGATGTTAAGTTGCAGGTTATTGTTCCTGCACAACAAGATGAAGTCCTCCATGACTTTCCTGTACTCTGACTTTTCTCCATTTTTAATGGAGACTGTGACGAGAGTCATCTGAAAATTTCTATAATAGATAAGAATTAAACAATATGCACTTACATAACACATATATACAAGTAATAGGAAAAGCAGAGCCATTTTATAGAACTACTGTACTGTGCCCTCCATAATGTTTGGGACAAAGACATATTTTTTCTTAATTTACCTCTCTCCTCCACAGTTAAATTCAGATGTGACCAGAGTGCACAGCACAGTCTTTAATCTAAGGGTATTTACATGCATGTTGGTCACAACAAGTAGAAATGACAACACTTATTCTACATGGTCCCCCCATTTCAGGACCCATAATGTCTGATGAAATGGTAAGATGTCCTGGGGAGGGATCGAGGAAAAAAAAGAAACCTACAGGTCTGCAATACTGGAGAAAAAACAAAATCTTCAGGGGTTCCATAAAATAAGCGTACTTAAATTGATCCTATTATTTTTTAAAACTTTGTCCTAGAAGATTCAATGTAGCTGGTCTCTCTACCACCAAACTCCAGCTCAATCTGCTGGGGTTTCCCACAATCCTTTATAGTTCATGACCCGGAAGTATTACGTCTCCGGGTCAAATGCCTTCTTCTGGTGTCCCGGGAGTACTGCGGGTTTCCGTCCTTGTGACTCCTACGTACTTCAGGGTTAACATTGTGATAATATCCCCCTGGTTCTTGGTGAGCTCCCCCTGGCGGCACCCACCGAACCCAGCAGGGCTGAAAAACCGGACTCCATGTCCCATGCTGCCCTGCGGGAATCCAGGGAACCATTTCTGTTCAGGGGAGCTGCCATCTAGCGTCCTGGGGATGTAGTGCCTTATAAAGGCTCTTTCTTCTAGTTGGGGGACGTCCTGGCTAGACTGAAACGCCGGCAGTCCATCACAATAGATAGATACTTTTATTAATCCCAAGGGGAAATTCTGTGATATCCTTCACATCTGCTACAACTCTGTGATGTCTAGAGACATCTTCTACACTGTGGTGTGCTGGACTGGTAACATCACCTCAAGAGAGGCCCACCAAGTCAACAAGCTAATTGAAAGGGCAGACACATTTATGGGTCACACTCTGGAGGTTGTAGCAAAGGAGAGAATTAAAACAAAACTAAGTGCCATTATGAACAATGCAGCACATTCTCTCTCTGATACACTAACACTGAGGACTTTCAGCCAACAAATTATTCAGCAGTAGTCTATTAAGACTGGGGCTCTTTTATACTACCAGCAGCAATACGTCTGCATAATGCCTCAATTGTAACTGTGACAGCCAAGTCAGACATTTTTCTTTTCTTTTAAATATTTCTTCTTTTTTAGTCATTTTAGTGTGTGTTCAAACCATTATATATATATATATATATATATATATATATATATATGTACTGTAAAAGGCGAAGCAAGAAACAACATAAAGGTTTGGGGTTTCCGGCCCCGTATACTGCAAAATTACCCACAGCAAAATCAAAAACAGGTGAAATACATGAAAATAATATCTTTCAGGCGGACATTTTATGGAGGAGGAGCCGGAAGTGGAGGAATGCTGGGAAGGAACCGTGGTGGAAGATGGGATTGATGACGTCAGGAACAGTGGACGGAGGAAGGGCGGAAGTAACGTGCTGCGGGAAGAAGGAGGCTTATGGCGGCGGAGCTTTTTTCTGCAAGAAATAAAAGGAGAAAGGTTAGCACCCCGCCACTCCCTGCCGGCGAATGTCTTCCCAAGCGTATTAAGGTCCGTCTGCGGTCCCCTACTCGTCGCGTGCGTGACAATATATATATATATATATATATATATATATATATATATATATATATATACAGTATGTGTATATTTGTTTATTTGCCTATTTATGTATTTTTTTATGTAAAGAGCTTCTGTAAAAAGGCTCCCAGGGACAAATGTTTGGTGTTTTGAGATTTTGACAGCTTGAAACTAATCCGTGGCCATGTTCAACTTAGTGTTAAAAACTGTATTCTGAGATTCTTTAGGTATGTTTTAATTTAAAGTTGTTATTCTTACTAATCATGATGAGAGAGTGGTGACGTGTTGTCTGTTGTTTAGCCCATGCAAGTAAGAATTTCAAGAATTTCATCGTACGCAATAATCATGACGATCATGGCCCCTTTACCCTATATAAGTGGGATGGAAGTCCATCACAAAGTGCACTTAACATACAGTCCAACATATACTCATACTGTGGTCATCTAGTGATGCCACTTGACCTGATAATGTAGAGGGTGCTCAGAGCTGAGAGTCACGTGTGCTTTGTGCTGACGTGTGCTTTGCAAACGCTAGAGTCTGTTGAGAGTGTTGGTTTGTTCTGTGGTGTGAGATTTACATTAAAAAAATACATTTTGCTCTTAAAAACTAGGGTTTTGGTTGCCTCTAAGGAACCGTGTGGGAATTTTTAAAGCTTTTTTCCCTTTAGAAGGGTTTTTTTTGCTTTTTTTTTCGCCCGCACAAGAGCAAAAGTAGCTGGGTGTTTGGAAGTGCGCTTGGAAAAGTTATTTGTACTTGTTCTTTTTCTTGTTATCTGTATTTGAATTAGCATCGAGGCGGCAGGGTAGAAAGCAGCAGTAACTGATATCGGCATTTGTAAATAAATAACCGCGTCGTCGTAACAGCGATTCCTTAGTTTAAAGGAAAAGAAAAAAAGGCCGCGGCTGACTTCAAAGCAGTAAAAGGTGGAAACTCAGTAGTGCGCAGGTAAGCGGCCTGCGTTAAGACACCGTTCAGGCACAAGGGAGCAAATAAGGTAGTAAAGTTTTATTTATTTGTTTATTTTAGATTAAACAGTCCTTAGCCGTCCAGAGGCAGAACAGTTAAGTGGGCGACAGCGTATTGGTTCATTAATACGGGGGAATACAAACAGTGCGAGTGAAGAGCTTATAAGTAAGAAGAGCGCAAAGCTAGAAGAGACAGAGAAAAGTAAAGTTAACCTCATAGAAAGGCAAACAGCAGGCAGCTGAGAGGGAGAACAGTACAGGAGCTTAAGGGGAAAAGGTGTAAAATATCTGTAGCAGATCTTAGTGTTACCATTTAAGTTAAGAAGAAATTTAATTTTAAGAAAAAAAAAAATATAGTTAAGGCAGCTTAGTAATCCCAAATCAAATTTTAATAATGAGGCCAGTGCAATGCAAGTCCTGTTGGGTGTTGGTACTTTTAGATGATGGTTTGGAAGAGCCAGTTGTCTATGAGGGCTACATCTGCAAGAGATGCCAGCTGATCCAGCACCTCGAGCTCAGGGTCGCTGAACTGGAGGAGGAGTTGGCTGACCTGCGTTGTAATAGAGAATTGGCGGACTTGGCCCAGGTGTCCTTTAGAGATAGTGTGCACCCCTAAGGTGGCGCTGGAGGAGATTCCAGACCAGACAGGTAGGAATAGGTGGGTCACGGTCGCAAGGCGTAAGGTAAAGGGTGCACACTGTCCGGGGGCATCAACCCCAGAATTAGAAGTGTCTAACCGTTATCATGTCCTGGCGGAGCTGGACGGTGACTCTGATAATTCTGAGGTGGTAGGCAGGGTTGAGGAGCCCCAACGGGCCACCTCAAAACCAGTTCCCAAAAAGAGAGAGGTAGTGATAGTTGGGGACTCAATCATTAGGGGGATTGAAGCGCAGGTGTGCTCCAGAGAGAGAGAGTCTCAGACGGTGTGTTGCCTTCCGGGAGCACAGGTGGGAGACCTCCTGGAAGGGTGGATAGGCTCTTGGCCAGAGCGGGGTGGATCCAGTTGTCATTGTCCACGTTGGAACAAATGACATACATAAGGGTAGTCTGTCAGTTCTGCGATCCAAATTCAAAGAGTTAGGTACCAAGCTGAGGAGCAGAACTGACAAGGTAGTCTTCTCCGAAGTTCTGCCTGTGCCACGCGCCAGTCCAGGTAAGATTGAGGAGATTAGAAGGCTTAACGCGTGGCTCAAATCTTGGTGCAGGGTAGAAGGGTATAGGTTTATGGGGCATTGGGACTCCTTTTGGAACAGATGGGACCTGTTCCGCCGTGACGGGTTACATCTGAACCGGAGGGGCACCAATGTATTGGGGAGGCGTATGTGTAGGCTAGTCGAGGATTGTTTAAACTAGGGAATGGGGGGCAGGGAGTTTAGGACAGGCCAGATTTAGATCTATACATGGAAGAACAAACAATGGTGTAGAAATAAAAATGCATAGTAATGTAAATTTTAAGCAAACACGTAAAGATAGAAGGATTAACACATTAAAAATAGCTTGCCTTAATGCTAGAAGTATCAAAAATAAGGTAAGTGAGTTGGAGTTGTATGTAGCAGAGCACAATTATGATATTATAGCAATAACGGAAACCTGGCTAAATAACAAAGATGGGGATGAGTGTAACATAGAGGGATACACATTTTTTAGGAAGGATAGACAGAACAGAAAAGGAGGTGGGGTTGCTGTTTATGCCAAACAGGAATTAAATGTAAGTCATCTTCAGTTGGATGATGAGCCCCATCTTAGTGAGGACATGTGGCTTCGCCTGGAAAATATTAGGGAAAAGGTCTCATTTTAGGAGTGTGTTATAGACCACCCAATTCAGACAGTAATTTCAACACACATCTTTTAGTAATATCAAAAGGCAAGTTTACAGGGGATATTATAGTCATGGGGGACTTTAATTATCCAAATATTAACTGGGATAACCTTACAGATGGAGGAGCACAAGAGCAGGAGTTTTTAGAAGTAATCGCGACTGTTTTTAACACAGCATGTTAAAGCACCAACAAGGGGTGAAGCCTATCTGGATTTAGTATTCTGTAATAATCAGGATAGAATTGAGGGTGTAGAGGTGATTGAACCACTAGGGTCAAGTGACCATAATGTAATACAATTCTCAGTATTTTGTAAGAGTACAGATGCAAAGACTAAAATTGTTAAGTTGAACTTTAGTAGGGCTAATTTTGAGCAGATGCGACAAAGTCTAAGTAGGATAGACTGGGATAAGCTTTTAAATGTGGAGACAGTCGAGGAGCAGTGGAACAGGTTTAAAATGTTTTACATGTAATGCAGGACAGATACATACCTAAATTTGGAAGTAATAGGAAACTAAAAAATCTCCACGATGGATTAATAAAGATTTAAAAAGAAGTTGCAAAGGAAAAACTGCTGTATAAGGCATATAAGACTAATGACTGCAAAGAGAACCGTAGCGCGATGAGAAATGAGGGCAACCATTAAGAAGGATATCAGAGAGGCTAAAAGACAGTTGGAGAGGAATATAGCAGATAAGGCGAAAGAAGACCCCAAGAGATTCTTTCAGTATTTTAGTAGTAAAAGAACAGTTAAGGAGGAGGTCAAGTTCATCAGGAATAGTAAAGGGAATTAAAAGATACAGACAATGAAATAGCAGATGCCCTAAACTTACATTTTTCTGAGGTGTTTACAAGTGAGCAAGTGGATAACCTGCCAGAGGTAAACACAACTACTAAGGAGGTACTGAGGGATTTGGAAATTGTAGAGGGAGAAGTGCTGCTCAGATTAAATAAGATGAAATCAAACAAATCACCAGGCCCAGATAATATTTATCCTCGTGTTCTTAAGGAGGCTAGTGAGTACATATATAAACCCTTGACACATATTTTTAGGAAGTCACTGTGCACTGGAGAGATTCCAAAGGACTGGAAAATGGCAAATATCATCCCATTATATAAAAAGGGTGACAGGGCAGATCCAAGCAACTATAGGCCAGTAAGCTTAACAAGCATCACAGGAAAATTAATGGAAGGAATTATTAAGGATAAGATTGAGCAACACATGACAAGGACAGGAGTTATTCTGAACAGTCAGCATGGGTTCAGAAGGGGAGGTCGTGTTTTACTAACATGTTGGAATTCTATGAGGAGGCAACAAAAGGATACGATCAAAGTGGAGCTTATGATATTATTTATCTGGACTTTCAGAAAGCATTTGATAAGGTGCCACATGAGAGGTTGGGCATCAAGTTAAAAGAAGTGGGAATTCAGGGTGATGTTTTTAGATGGGTGCAGAATTGGCTCAGACACAGGAAGCAGAGGGTGATGGTGCGAGGAACCTCATCAGAACTGGCGATGTTAAGAGTGGTGTTCCACAGGGGTCAGTGCTAGGGCCGCTGCTATTTTTAATATATATAAATGATTTAGATAGGAATATAAGTAACAAGCTGGTTAAGTTTGCAGATGATACCAAGATAGGTGGATTAGCAGATAATTTGGAATCCGTTATATCATTACAGAAGGACTTGGATAGCATACAGGCTTGGGCAGATTTGTGGCAGATGAAATTTAATGTCAGTAAATGTAAAGTATTACACATAGGAAGTAAAAATATTAGGTTTGAATACACAATGGGCGGTCGAAAAATCGAGAGTACACCTTATGAGAAGGATTTAGGAGTCATAGTGGACTCCAAGCTATCAACTTCCAAACAGTGTTCAGAAGCCATTAAGAAGGCTAACAGAATGTTAGGTTATATAGCACGATCTGTGGAGTACAAGTCCAAGGAGGTTATGCTCAACCTTTATAATGCACTGGTGAGGCCTCATCTTGAGTACTGTGTGCAGTTTTGGTCTCCAGGCTACAAAAGGACATAGCAGCACTAGAAAAGGTCCAGAGAAGAGCGACTAGGCTGATTCCAGGTCTACAGGGGTTGAATTATGAGGAAAGATTAAAAGAGCTGAGCCTTTACAGTTTAAGCAAAAGAAGATTAAGAGGTGACATGATTGAAGTGTTTAAAATTATGAAGGGAATTAGTACAGTGGATCGAGACTTGTATTTTAAAATGAGCTCATCAAGAACACGGGGACACAGTTGGAAACTTGTTAAGGGTAAATTTCGCACAAACATTAGGAAGTTTTTCTTTACACAAAGAACGATAGACACTTGGAATAAGTTACCAAGTAGTGTGGTAGACAGTAAGACGTTAGGGACTTTCAAAACTCGACTTGATGTTTTCTTGGAGGAAGCAAGTGGATAGGACTGGCGAGCTTTGTTGGGCTGAATGGCCTGTTCTCGTCTAGATTGTTCTAATTCTAATTCTAATTCTAATTTTTCACAAAACTTACTGGCCTGTCTCATAATCAGCTCAAACATCCCTCATAAGGAACACCCTGAGATATTTGAAGTCGTTCCCTTAGGGTTGATGATTTCCTCTTACCTGTAATGAGTAAGCCCCTTCTATTTGGGAGAAGACAATATCATCAGATTTGTAGGTGCTAATTCTTATCCTTATCACAGTCAGATTCAAACTTTTCAAATATACAATAAAGGTAAGCTCATGATAATATAAACCACAAACAGCAGACATACATCTCTCAAGTTCTCTAATTGGATAATCTCCAAGCCTTTGCTGCCTCTTGATATTTAGTCTATGAAAATTAAAAACTGGCAAGAAGACAAGACTCTGTTTAGTTACAAGTATTTTAAAACAACCATCCTTCTGCAAATATATTATGGGGCCAAATGCGATCACAGAGCCCTATAATCTACAAAATGATCATAGGCTTTTTTCAACAATACAAGGCACATTCAAAAAAAATGACTGCCAAACTCCCATTCCATCAAATAACTGTTAGAGACAAAATGTTAAAGCTTTATTTCCAAATATTGTTTTTCGAAAAACTGCAATTGTAGATCACAGTGCAGGCCCTCTAGTTTAATCATTAATACGTTTTGTAATGTAGGACTTGACAAGTCAAAGATATTAAATTTACCTTTGACTTAATTGAAAGTCCTCTTATTTGTTGTAATTAGGTTGTTTCCATATTTTGAATGAACTATTTAGTAATTTTGACATTTTAAATTGCCTGAGAATAAATTTATTTGATACATATAGATGAGTGAGCTAGCTTTGTTTTACTTTCTTTTTTACTGAAAATGCTATAAATTATCTGCAGAATGCACTTCTGACATATCATGAAAATGTGATGACTAAAGATTAGATCAATATACAGTATATGGTGTGGGGGTTCCACCAGAGTAAAATTAAATCCCTCAGAATTAAGAGTTACAGTAAGAATGTTTGGCAGTAAATTAGAATCCCATCAAGGCTTGCCTTCTACCTTATATCTGTGCTACCAGAATCGGTTGATTTCTGAACATTGACGCAATAGAAATGCAGGTTTGATCTTGATTGGGAAATTAAATAAGGAGAGCTGCACTGGAAATTTTTTTCAAACATATTGTTTCCTAAAGAAGTTTTGGTGATTATGATAGACAGCTTCAAGCTGAACCCAAGTATAATTTCAGTTTGACTGTGGCACATAGGAATTCAGATGCATTTAGTGTTTGTAATCGCTAATTGATGCTGACACATTGCATTAGTTTAACTGAGCTAAAATGGTTTTGCTCCTGATTTTCAGTTGTACTCTGCATCTGATGCTTTTCGATTCTGTTTGCAGCAATAGCTAGCAAGCATTGATGTAATCCACTTGCTCTGATACTGCCTGTCCATTGTTGCAATATCCTGGTGAAACCTTCCACCATACTTGTCACTGACTGCTCCAGGATAACCAGGGAAGAGGTCCAGGTGTAAATGCAAAAGATAAATCTTTATGTTGCACTTCATGGCTTTATATGCTTGGAGCATGTTGTCAACCACCTGAATGTAGTTTGGTGCTCTGCAGTTACCAAAAGTTCTCAACAATATCTTTGATTAATGTTCCTTTATCTTGGAATCAGGTATCTGTGGAAACATCTGGCTCAAATATCAAAGTCCTTGTTCATCACTTTTACAACAGTTTACAATAGTCCAAGTTATATTGAAGAGGGGCCAAAAATATAATTGTTAGGTTGATAAGTGGTTTATGTGCCACACTTTTCTGCCATTACAGACAGCCTACTTCTTTTTAATGTATTGAGACTCTTTAGCATGGCTGTCCCATTTACAAATGAAGCAACAGTGTTTTGTATGTTCAATCTGCATTCCTAGTAGCAGTGCCACTACTTTTAGACCATCACAGAGGTTCCAGCTGTACTAGTTGTACTCTGCATGCGTACTTTTAATATGTCAGAAAATCACAGAAATATGTGATTGCATTATGTGTTAGAAAAGCGTAAAGGTGATTTTGTGATCAGCAGAGCAAAATCCATAACATACCCCCCGAAGTGTCCAGGAAGCAGAATCTTTATTGCCCAGTGTTAACTGTGTAAATTTTTTACATTCATTCCCTTGTGCAATAGTTGCTCAATTACATCTAGAGAGTATAATGAACTGATTGTCATGACTGCCCCTCTTTTGCTATAGATGGCTCCTACTCAGCCTAAATTCAAGGCATCATATCACTATGGGAACTATAAGCTGACCAGTGGGAAATTTCACATTAAAGCCCTTTCAAGCAGTAGCAACCAGAAGAACAATTCAGACATAATATATTTACATTAATTTACACAAATATGCCATAAAACCAACCTCTCACCATATTTGTGAAATGAAAACATAATGCTCAGCTCAAGTAAAAACTAAATTAGGTTGTCATGTTCAGGCATTGGTTATCTCTTGGCTGGACTATTACAACTCTCTCTTTGCTGAGCTACCTTCAAGTGCTTTCTAACCTCTCCAGCTCCTCCAGAAAACAGCTGCTCAAGTGGTGTTCTCTGTTCACTCATTTCACTCCCACTACTCCTACTACGGTTGCTGCAGGGATCCAGTTCAAAACTCTTGACCAATGGTTCTCTGAATGGCCCTACTTCTCAACATCTCCAGTCTTGGGTCTCCCCATATGCCTCTACAAGAAGTCTCCATTCTTCTTCTTCTGTCTTACTGTCTCTCCTCTTGCAAGACATGTGACGACTGGATGATGCTTCTCTGTTCTTGCTCCAAATCTGTGGAATAAAATCCCTTTGTCTACTTGAATTAAACCCAACCTTAATGTTTAGGTGTCTTTTGAAAATAGTTTGTCTGCTTAGTTTCTCTTCTACTGGGTAGCTGTTGTTGTACTGACAAAGAGTTTAGGGTACTGGTTTTTGTCTTAGTCTAATTGCAGGTATAATTAAGTAGTAGTATTAGTATGACTACCTCTTGCTTGTTTTTTTATTTTATCTTGATTCTTGTACCTTCTAATCATTCTATTACTTTCTTTGTAATCTGCCACTGATGAAGGCTTCTGCTAAATAAACAAATAATAATAATGATGTTGTATTTGGAGAAAGGGATACCCATTTAACATTTCTTTTGCTTTTTATTTTCACAAAAAAACAGCAAAACAGGGCTAAGTATTATTTGCCTTTTGTATAGATCAAGAAGCAGGACAATTTTAACAAATGGTTAAAAACTCGGGGGGGGGAGGGGGGGAAATCCCATAGGATGTGAGCAGAGCATAATACTCATTGTTATTCCTTAAGCTTTCACTAGGGATTGTCACAATTACTGAGAGGGGAGTGCATCCTCTTCACTGATAAAATAAAGACAGCCTCAGAACTGTAATTTAATGGCTTGCAATGAAAAAAAATGAAATCAGCTCTCGCTGTTTAAAATGAAGAAATTTCAGGCAGCTTTTATATAAACCTACAGCTAAAGATGCAGTGTATGTAAGTGAGTTCAATATTGCTTTTCTGTTCTCCATGCTGAATGCTGACTTTGCATTCGTTAAGATGGTGTCTATTTGAAAGCAATAATGCTTCAGTGGACCATGAAAGTAACAAAAATAAAAACTTGTGGAGATCCTTGTCATCTTTTTTTGTCTTACAAAAGCTAATGGTGTTCATGCTTGCGACGATGCGGGTTCAACTCCATGCTCCCATTGCTGTTCAGGAGCCCTTGAACCCAACACCGTCGATAATGTCACCGAAATGAGCTGACAAAAAGGGACAAATCTCTCAAGGCCAGGGGATATATTCCATAAAGTGCTTTTATTTAAAACAATACTCAAATCAAAAAGTGCAAAAGTGCAGAGTCAAAGTTCAATAAATAAATCCATAAAATCAAGTGTCCAGTGAGGTTAAAAACAACAATAAATAAATCCTTTAAAACGCAAGGTTAATATATGCAGCAATTAAAACGCAGTCTTTCTCTTTTCTCTATTTACTCTCCAGCCCACCTCCGTCTTTTTCTCCCCGGCTCTCCATTACTCGCGGCCAGCGGAGACCAACAACCATGAGCTCCTCCAGTTAACCTCCGTCTTGCCTGCATCAGGAAGTCACTGCCAGACCTCGGAGGTCAACTCTCCTCCCTCGATCCTTCGCGCACCCGCTCCTCAGATCCTTCGGGAGGGAACCTCTTCTGCTCACCCCACTCACTGGTACATAGTGATGGGCCGCTCAATACTCAGGTTTCGACACTGTGTCAAGCTATCGAAGCACTGGAGATCGAAGCACTGCTTCGAGGCTTGCTTCAAATGCCCGCCACGCGGATTTTGAGCACGCTAGCGTAATGACGTCATTGATATCCGCGCAGTCAGCAGTCGATTTGGTCAGTAACTAGTCAGCTGAAGTGCTTTGGCTCAAAGCGTAAAAGCGGTTGTCTGTGCTATATTGATAAAATACGCTAACCCGAGTTCAAATCCTAGTTGGGGCTCGCATATGTTGAAATAAGGATTTTGTATAAAACAGTTAAGTAGTACTTGTTTGAAAGTTAACAAATATATTTTGGAGACATTATGAACGATTTACATGGAGCACCTTTTTCCTCGGTGTGGAATTGTGTCCACCAAGAATCTGTAACAAATCGATGAGCATATTTTGCGTAAGGTAGCAGGTATTGTAACAATCCAGAATCTATTCTACCCCATGTCGACCATATCACAGAGGCTAAGAAATGCTTCACTAAAGCCGATGTGGTCATTACACCAGTATATGCGCAAGACATTCCTCATTAAACGTTTTTACTGTTCAGTGATTCCCAGATCTGTTGCTGATTTGTATTATTGATTTCCAAAAAGCAATGTGAGTAAAAGCGTGTTCTGCATAACTAATCACAACTGTCTTTAAAACAGAATCAGCGCCATCAACAGTGTCTTCTGCAATTTTAGGAAAGCCTCGGGATTTCTGTGTTAATGAGACAAAAAAGTTGTAAAGAAACTTTGCAAATTCATCCAAAGGTGAACGTAAAGATCACTCAAGTACTGAGAAGAAGGAGCAGCTGGATAAGCACATCTGGAGCCAAACTTTCAAAAAAGCACCTGACTTTGTCATGAACATTCCTTTAGTTGTGAATTCATCTTATCAAAGGCTGCGCTGGGGGGGTAAATAAGTAATCTTCCGAAGTGCAGCACAACAGAGTAAATAATTGACGTAAATAGAATTACTGAAAGACTAAGTTTTTGCCGTTTCTGTATTCTTAAACCATCTTCCAGTTACACAATCCCCCGCAGTCAATGTCACATTCAATGTTCTCTGCTCCTTAACCTGTCCTGTTACCCAAAGCATCAACACTCAGTTTCATTCAAGGCTTTACCGTCCTTCCTTTCATAGACATAAAATAAAACACATTTCCTCTACATGTCCAATAATAATAGTAAACTTGCAGGAACGAGAAAAGCACAAGATGGGAATATTTATGACAAGAGCCTGGACATCAGGATGAGAATGTGCCTTGTCACCCATTACGTGAGCTCGTCTGCCATCCCTCGGTTACACTGGCACACGTTACACTCGGGAGCAAATGCAATGGAGAATATCAATCAATCAATCAACATTTATTTATATAGCACATATTCATACAAAAAAATGTAGCTCAAAGTGCTATACAAAATGAATAGAAAAATAGAAGACACAATAAAAAATAAACATAAGTCAACATTAATTAACATAGAATAAGTAAGGTCCGATGGCCAGGGTGGACAGAAAAAAAAAAAAAAAAAACTCCAAAGGCTGGAGAAAAAAATAAAATCTGTAGGGGTTCCAGACCACGAGACCGCCCAGTCCCCTCTGGGCAATCTACCTAACATAAGTCAAACAGTCCTCTTTGTATTTAGGGTTTTCATGGAAGGACCTGATGATGATGGTCACGTAGACTTCTGGCTTTCAGTCCATCAATGTTGTTGCATCATGTTGCTTTGAGTAGGTGGTGGCAGCGCAGGCCACCGGAAAAAGAAACAGAAGAGAGAGTAGGGGTCAGTATGGATTTTGGAGCCACTGTGAATAGTTATTATGAAGAATTGAACATACAGAGTATAAGTATTAAGTTAAAGTGAAGTTATAAAAAGGCCATGTTAAAGTAATAACATGTAATAAAGTAATACCGACAATGTACACCTTCAGAAGTGGAATAAATCGACTGTATACGTAGAACATTTCAGATAAACGATGAATTTTGTTAATCATAAACAATGCAACATAACTATTATATGTGTTGTTACTTTTTATTTATACTCACCAAACGTTACAGATCTACATGGGAAATGAACACAGGTAATATGTTTATAATCATTCTCACTAAAAGACACTGTCAAAATATATTAATGAGAAAATTGAGACACATTGGCCTTTAGGAAATATAAAAAAGTGTGTGCGCTGTCACTTAGGACAGAATGCATTGCTAACGTGACGCACTCTCTACTGACACGATGTCACGAAAAAAAAGAAACAGTGCAGTCCATGCTAACTCAGATCCTCCTTGATGTTTGACCTAATGATTAATTGTCAATATCAAATTGATAAAGTCATTTTAAGAAGATGACAAGTCTGCTATAGTCAGTTTAATCAACGCTACTTTTAAAAAGTTTCCTTATACAGAATATAAAACAGAATCTCAATGATACGGGACTCGCGAGTAGTAACGAATAATATGTGACACTGAGAAATTATAATTCCTAATAACGGGAACAAGTAAAAACTATGATTTCCTAAAATGGACACTGTAAATGTAGGCATTTTCCTAAAATGGACACTGTAAATGTAGGCATTTCAATAAATAATTTAGGAGACTTGTGTGTGCATTTCAATGTCAATTTAAGAACTACGTAGGCCACCTGTTGTACTATAAACGGTAGCTCAAGCAGCACTTAGTAAATAGTCTAACAGGACAATGACTGACTGAAACGAAGATGCTGCGCCGCAACAATTAAGGTTCACATTGTCGTTCTGCATGTTTAGAAGGCGCTGGTTGGCTGAAACTGTTTATAGCGAATTGTCCCAAGTTGGAAGTGCCATATAGCGATCAGACACGAAAAGACACATTTAGGCATAATGGACAGTAGTTTATTTTTCTACAATACAAATTCAGTACGACACCTGGGTCTCCAAACACACAAATATGAAGTTTATTACGTTTTACACTGAAACTCTTTACATACACAATATAATTAGGGGCGTGTGCCACCTGCCCGACTACGGTGGCCCAACCTTCCCTCGATAGCTCGATTCGCTCGCTATCCGTCCAAGCTTGTTAAATGGAGGAATAGAAAAAAAACTTTCACAAGAGGAGGATCAGCGACACGAACCTGAGCGACAACACCACTGAACCACCTAATCCGGATAATTAACGAGCTCTGCACAACTGAACTACTACTACTGTTCTTACTGCGGATGAAATATGTTGTTTGACATATGCACGTTAAAATGGTTTAATTGATACGAGAGTATCATTGTTGTATTCTCCTAATGAAGACGAAAAAATTATATGTATAGATGTATACTATATGACGTACGGTTTTGAACAAAATTAAGTGTTCCATAAAAAGGTTGAACGATTTACCTAATCTTTTCATATATATATAAAGTTAATATATGACAATATATCTTTGACACTATGTATCAGACAAAGAAAATCACAGCAATCCACAAGAACAATAATTAATTCTCAGCAACTACCTGAATTGTAGCTTAACCATATCAACTGAAATGTGTAATGTCAATACGAATTACAAAATATAACTAGAGAGTTAAGTGTAAGATAGACTCTCAAAATTAAGAGGTCAATGCCTTTCAGTGCGCTGAGGCTTTACAAAGATTCAGTAACCAGTGACCATGTCTGCTCGAAGCCCTATCATGATCCAATCTCGGTACTACGCATGTCTGAGGCTTCAGTAGCCTCGTCATCATCTCAGCAGTACGCATGTCTGAGGCTTCAGTAGCCGCGTCATCATCTCAGTAGTACGCATGTCTGAGGCTTCGGTGCCCCGATCAAAGCCTGCCATGACGCAATCTTATTTGTACGCATGTCTGAGGCTTCAGTAGCCTCGTCATCATCTCAGTAGTACGCATGTCTGAGGCTTCGGTGCTCCGTCATCACCTCACTAGTACGCATGTCTGAGGCTTCGGAGACCCGTTCAAAGCCCGTCATGACGCAATCTCAGTACTCTGCGCAAAGCTTCCACTCATTATTTGTTCAACGAGCTCCCGTTTGAAGTAGGCTACAAATGGCATCAACAGAGTTAAAAAACTCAACAGAATTCCCATTGAAATGAAAATTTGTAGAAGATCAATACATGTTAAATGATCGTGCCCAATAATACGTTGTGGCAAAAAATAAAATTATAAATTATACATCATACAAACGCCGACTTGTTGAATGCATAATGCTGCAAAGAAGAGCTTTAGCAATACGGGTGACGACACATCTGTCACTATAATACTCTCCTAAATATCCATTCTTCACCTCATGCAACGTTTTCATGCAACACTGAAGGTATGTCATATAGTATACATCTATATATAATTGTTTTCGTCTTCACTACATACATACATGTATACATTAAAAAACATACATTATATACCATCCTCCTCAAAATAGTAGTGGTGCAGCGGTACCGCTTCATACTAAAACATACGTGGGTTCTGGTCCCACGTCCACCCCCTGTAAATAATGACCCAAAAGAGTCTGATTTTCTTTTTTTTTTTTTTATTAAACAGCAAATTCCAGCGTGGACCGGAAGCGAACAAGGCGAGAACACTAGTAAAGATATATCAAATGGAAACGTGCATCTTGTTTTATGTCTATAACAAAAAAAATATTTGAGTAACGATTTCAACTGTTTTGTAGTTGTTGATGGCGGGTTTAGCGGTTTAAATTTTAAATATTAAATTGATAAGGTGGAATGTGTTCTTGCTTCGAGTGTTAATGTGTTAGTAACTGGGATTGCGCTCTCTATTACTGGAAGATTGCTTAGGAATGATACAGACTGGACAACTATGTGTTTTAGAAAATGTTTTATTATTGCACTGTGCTGTGACTAAAAAACTTTTTATTGATCACCTGTCCGGACCTTGAAGATGTGTTCACCAGGGAGGGCTGCTGCTGTTAAAAGCAAATGCTTTTTCAACAGCAGGTCCAGATGTGTTTATCCCGCTGCTTTTTGTTGCCTCAGCACTCAATCTTTAATGCCGACCTTGATATGTGCACTGCTACATTGGAGTGCCCCGTGTGTGTCGGTGTGTCGGTGACTGATCTGCGCCGTGTCTCTCAGCCTCTCTGATGTGCTCCGGATTGACACCTTTGAATGTTTGGTGCAGCAGAGCAAATTCAATCTGATCTACCACAGTGGCTTTGTTATCACCTTATTCCAGCGTTTCTCAACCTTTAAGTATTTGCGACCAGAGTTTTCATAACAGTTTTAATCGCGTGCCCCCCCCCAACATTTTTTGAAATGTAGATTCATATTTGATTATACCTACTTAACTTTTATCGACATTTATCTAACTCTATACAGTATTTATTGTTCTATTATCAGAATGTAGTTTAAGTTAATTTGTTTTGGTTCCAACAGATGTTTTCTTTTTCACATCTTCGCCCCCTTTTTGTTACTTCGCGCCCCACAGGTTGAGAACCACTGCCTTATTCAATTGAGGGGTTCATGGACGTCAAATGGCAATGAATAGAAATGGATTAATGTAAATACGTGAGCTGCCATCCGCAATTAGACATCGCATTTTGATGGCGATTTTGGTGATTCCCAACAGATCTCTTATGTGATCCTTCCACAGTATCTCTCAAAATTATTTAGTTCAAATTGGTTATAAAGATTTCAATTCTGATAATTTTTTTTTATTATTGTTAATTTTGATGAGTCTTTAAGTCGGATCGAACTCGGGCTAGCACTACGCTCAGAATTTGAAAAGCAACCACCTTAGTTAGTTGCGCCATTGACGCGGCCATTTCATTGTAGCTAATTCATTATTTTCGTGCTCCACAAAATATTGTAAAGTACTAATAAATGAAATATTTCAATACTTGATCGAATAACAACAACTGATTTAAGGATTTCACCTTTTCTTTCTCAAATGTGCTTACCTATATCATGGCAAAGTACAGGGATGAACCATTATTTTCCGTCTACTCCATTTTAATTAAGTCAAACCAAGGAAAACATTTAAGGCTATTAAATGTGATCTCAAGAAAAGATGAAGGTTAATTCTAATACTAATAACAGGAGTGATTATAATGATACAGTGCAAAGGTAAATACTAATTGAAAGAGCCGGGAAATCCATGCGTGAGGCGTCTTATTTTAACTCTTGCTATCGTATAGTGCATTCTGCTTGTCGTTAGTTATATATATATATATTTATATTTTTAGACATCAGACACTAGAAGTTGCTGACAAACCCTTCTCTCTTAGTTGTCAGTCTGTAGCAGCGAAAAAATAAAAGCAATAAGAGTTATAACAGACGTCATTGAAGTGGATCATGAGTTTGTGTAATGTTAATTAAAATGTCCAGGAGGGGTCACTAAAGAGGTGAGTGTCGAATGCTTCGATACGATTTCCGACACAATTGCTTCAAACGTTTTGATGCTTCATGAGGCTTCACTCCGCCCATCACTACTGGTACATTCAGTGGGGCGAACTAGCCCCTAGAGCGCAACAGAATAACGATCTTTCGCGGGACCCCAGCTCAGGGCGTTTCCACCTTCCAGGTAGCCAGATCGTCACCACCTGACTGCTGTTTTCTGACCTCTTACTGCATTCACCTTTCCCTCTCCATAAACTCACTCACACTCACACTCTCACTCCTCTCTCTCTCTCTCTCTCTCTCTCTCATCTCATCTCATCTCATCTCATCTCATCTCATCTCATCTTTCTCCACGATTTTTTTTTTTTTCCCTCTCTGGTGTACCTTCGTTTATATATACACCCTCTGCCTCCGTGGGCACAGCGTCTTAACTACACACTGCAGGAAGCCAATGAGGCAAACAAGAACGACCGCACCCACACATGCAGATGCTACTCGCTCCAATCACCTCATTAACTCCCCGCGGTCATGCAATCGCACCCACGGAGAAACCACAGCTATACTGGATTTTAAAAAACTGACTTTTTTGGAAGCCGCGGACCCGCTATACTACAATGCTTGCTTCTACTCTCTCTAAGGAGCTAAGAAAATCAGGCTCATCTAAGTGTCCAGTATAATGCAATTTACATTCTAAGGCAGGGGTGCCCAATACATCAATCGTGATCGACTGGTAGATCGGAAAGGTAGTGCAGGTAGATCGCGTTGCATTCAAAAAAAATTTTTTTTTAAATGTTAGTCTATCATATATCCTCCCTATGGCATTGTATGAGGGGCCAAACAGGCCATAAATCATATATTTCTGTGTGTAATCTATTGGTTCACGTGTGAACACTATTGGTTTATGAATATTTACTATCGGTTTGCGTGCATACTTAATTGGTTTGCCTGCGTACAATACTGGTTTCATTCATATGAACTATATTGGTTTGTGCCCGTATATTATCCGTTTGTACGTGTATGTCACTGGTTTGCATATGAACTATATTGATTTGCGTGTGTATATCACTGGTTCCAGTACGTTTGTTATTGGTTTGTGAGTGAACTGCATTGGTTTACACTTGCATGTTATCGGTTTGCGTATGAATTATATTGGCTTGCGTTCTGTGTCGGTCTAACAATGGATTTCCGTATGCACTATATTGGTTTCATGCAGTCTTATACTGGTTTCATGTGGGTAACCTGTCGATTTTGCGCTTGAACTCTATTGGTTGTATGTGTGCACTATATCGGTTTCGCGTATGAAACATATTGGTTATGCGTCACACTATCGCAACTCTGTGTATGAACTATATCGGTTCTGCGTGTGAACTATATTGGTTGTTCACGTGATCTTCAGAGGAAATGGGCGGGGCAAGAAACAGGAACTCAAGGGCCGGTAGAGTCATTGAGTCTAAAGAGAAATGTCTAGGAGACGCATCTGCGTTTAAGCGGCACTGTATATTTTTCCGCACCATACGTTTGAAAGGACTTGGTGGTAATTATTACTATTTAACAGAATCTACCCTTGAGTCTGTAATGAACACAAGGCTGAAGTTAGGTATGTATTCGGCCGTCTTCTTATTCGGTCCCATCTACATGCTTGCTTGCAACCCGCAGCTGTACTTGTTCACACAGTATTTGCAAAATTGTTACTTATTCTAAAGGCAAAATATTCAACATTTACGATTGACGTCTTTATGCAACATAACATTTAGTTACTACTAGTTACATTTATTATGCCCGGTGACCCCGCACCGCACAGACAGGTGAAGTGACTTGCTCAGGGTCACACAGTGTCAGTCTCAGAACTTGAGCCCACGAACAAAGGGTTGAAAGTGCAAAGCCATAACCGCAATGCTTGCACATCTATAACGTGTATATTAATTGACTAAACGTGTCCATTCTATGAAAAGCTAAACATTTAACATTTAAGACCTGCATGGGTCAGTTACATCATATTGGGCCACCTTACCTTTCACAGTTTTGTGAAAAGACAGATGCGTTTTTTAAGATGCAGCGGAGTTTTGCTCTGCCCAGTGGGAGTATCAGGGTGAAACTGACAATGTATTTCCACTTCAAGATCAGATAAATGGGATTTACTGTGATATTTAATGGGCACTGTAAAGTGTTAAATGGCGTTGGGCCACCTTAATTTTCATAGTTTTGTGACATTGGCATATATAAACTTGTCCAGGATAGATTCCTTTGTTAAATTAGAGTTTAACAATTTTGACCCGTGCAGGACCAAAATGTGGAATATTTATTTTTCAAATAATGGATCAGTCTGTAATGATGCCGATTAATGTACACGCTGTAGAATATTTTGCATCACTGTTATAATAGAATAAGAAGCTGCTTTGCAAAAGCTGTGTGAATAAGTAGCTGACTGCAAGCTTATACTGGGAGTAGCTGGGAGTGAATAAAATGCCAGCCGAATGCGAACCTAACTTCAGCCCTGTGATCATTTCAGAATTAAGGGAAAATACTGGTAAAAGAATTACCACCAAGCCCTTTCACAAACATACAGTGACGTGCAAAAGTATTCAATCCCTTTAAAAGTCATCCTAATTTTCTGCATGACAAAAGATTTGTCCACATATTTATCCATTTGTTTTTTTTAATGTGAACTCTTGTGTTGTAACAAAACATTATCAAACTCCAAATAACTTAACTAAAGAAAAACTCCAAAGTGATTGTTTGCTAAGCATTCAAGCTCAACATATTCATACTTTGTCAAGAACCTTTTTGCTGCAGTAACAGCCTTTATTCTTTTGGGGTACATAAATATACCCCAGTTCTGCACATTGCTCAGGCGTGATTCTTCCCTATTCTTCTTGGCATGATTTCTAGGTACCCTCTATGTTGGTGGGATGGTATCTCTGAACAGCAGTTTTCAAACAGTGCCCCAGATTCTCAACAGGGTTAAGATCAGGGCTTTGACTTGGTCATTCGAAACATTCACCTGTCTGTTTTTGAGCCATCCCAGTGTCACTTTGGTCTAATGCTTAGGGTCATTGTCATCTTGAAAGCTTTAAATTCATAGTAGACTGGAACGAGTTCACTTCCAATATTGTGTGGTATTTGTGCCCATCTATTGTCCCTTCAACTCTGACAAGATTCTCAGTCCCAGCACATGAAAAACATCCCCGAAGCAAGATGCTGCCACCACCATATTCCACTGTAGGTCTGGTGTTTCTTGTGGCATGGGCAGTGTTTGTTTTATGCCACACATTCTGTACCTCTTTGAAGTCTGAGAAAAAAAGTTCTATTTTAGTTTCATTTGACCATAAACCCTTCTCCCCACATTTAACTGGAAAACGCCATATGTGTTTTATGTGGACCATCATAAGGAATGGGTTCCTTCTTGCCACCTTCCTGTAGAGGCCTGTTTAATGGAGCTCTTGAAATTGTGGACCCCTACACCTTCACTCCAGTTTCAGCCAAAAGCATTGCAAACATCTAGAGTGACGTTTGGATTTCTAGTTTCCTCTCTCCAGTTGATGTCTAACTCTGATGTTCAGTCTTCAGGGACGGCCTGTTCTAGTAAGAGTCAGGGTGCTGTGATGAACCTTCCACTTTCTGATGATGGATCCAGCAGTGCACAATGGGACATCAGACTCTTGATATTTTTATAATTATTTCCTGCTACCTTGTGCATTTCAATAACTTTATTTCTCACATCAGCAGAATGCTCCTCTCTCTTGATTTTTTCAGTGACTGTCCAGCAAAGACTACGGCCCCTACTGAAGGGGCTTTTAATATCCAGAGAGAAAGGAGCACCTCATTATGTTTAATATGACTGTCAAATGTCTGCCACCTTTGTAATTAATTTGTCATTGGTGTAAACCTGGAGCTTCCAAAGCACAACTGCAGAGGTTTAAACACTTATGTAAACACTAACTTTGGAGATTTTCTTCTTCAATTAAATGTCTACATAAAATAGTTTATTTTGACTTTGGAAATGTTTTGTTACAGCATAAGAAAAAATATGGAATGAATAAATATGTGTACAAATATTTTGTCTTGCATAAAATTATGACAACTTTCATGGGGATTGAATACTTTTGCACGTCACAGTATGTTTGTGAAAGGGTTTGGTGGTAATTATTTTTAAGTTAGGTTCACATTCAGCTGCCTTTTTATTCACTTCTAGCTACATCCAGTATAAGTTTACAGTCAGCTACTTATTCACAAACCTTCTTCTATATTAACAGCAAGGCAAAATATTCTACAGTGTGTACATTAATCCATAAACTGATCCATTATTTGAAAAATAAATATTTGAGATTTTCAACCAAAACTTGAACAGGTTGAAAATGTTAAACTCAACTTTAACAATGGAATCTGTCCTGGACAAGTTTATATTATCCTATTAATATACATGTTGTAGATGTGCAAGCATTGTGGCGCAGTGTTTAAGACTGCACTTTTAAACTGAGTTCGTGGGTTCAAGTCCTGATAATGACACTATGTGACCATAAACAAGTCACTTCACCTGTCTGTCCAGCACTGGGCGAATCTAACCAGTAGTATCTAAATGTTGTATGTTGGATAAAGGCGTTAGTAAATGTAGAATATTTTGCCTTCAGAATGAATAACTGGTTTCAAAAGTTGTGTGAAAACGTACTGTGGCTGGGTGCGAGCAAACATGATCCAGGAAGCAAATAAGAAGACGGCCCAATACGTATACCTAACTTCAGCCTTGTGTTCATTACAAACTCAAGGGTAGATTCTGTTAAATAGTAATAATTACCACCAAGTCCTTTTGCAGACGTATTGTTCGGAAAAAAATATACAGTGCCGTTTAAACGCAGATGCATCTCCTAGACACTTCTCTTTACACTCCATGACTCTACCGGCCCCTGAGGTCCTGTTTCTGCCGCCCATTTCCTCTGAAGATCACGTGAACAACCAATATAGTTCACACGCAGAACCGATATAGTTCATACACAGAGTTGCGATAGGGTGCGCACGCATAACCAATATGTTTCATATGCGAAACCGACATAGTGCACGCATACAACCAATACAGTTCAAGCGCAAAATCGACAGGTTACTCACATGAAACCAATATAAGACGTGCATGAAACCAATATAGTGCATACGCAAATCCATTGTTAGACCGACACAGAACGCAAGCCAATATAATTCATAGGCAAACCGATAACATGCAAGCGTAAACCAATGCAGTTCACTCACAAACCAATAACAAATCGTACTGGAACCAGTGATATACACATGCAAATCAATATAGTTCATATGCAAACCAGTGCTATGCATATACAAACGGATATAGTTCACACACAAACTGATAATATACGGACACGAACCAATATAGTTCATATGAATGAAACCAGTATTGTATGCACGCAAACCAATTAAGTATGCATGCAAACCGATAGTAAATATTCATAAACCAATAGTGTTCACGTAAACCAATAGATTACACAGAGAAATATATGATTTGTGGCCTGTTTGGCCCCTCATACTCCCTATGGCATTTGCCACTTGACTGACATACAGGGCGGCCAGTCTGAGATCTCTTTTTTTCGAACACACTGGTCATCCGCATGCGATCAAACACGCAAGCTACTGCAAAACTCCGGCTATTTAAGTGATCTTGTTAGCCTTCCAATTTATATTGAATAAAGAAGGGATTTAAAAAAATATTGGTTATGGGCTGGATGTGGAATTGGAAGAGGATTTTATTTCTCTCACAATGTCACAGATTGAATTGCATTTGTCTGATCTGTCAATCTACCATTGCTATTCCAAAGAAGGAAAATGTGGAAAGGCACTTTTGAACTGTTCAAAAAAACTACGAAACTGACTTCCTTCCGAAAAGCGATCTGAGAAAGAGAAAAGAGGGAACTAAAATACGCAGTTAATCGGACAACCGTCATTTTCACTTTCGGCTGAATTCAAAAGCAAAGGCAGACACACCAAACCATCGTTTCAGGTGAGTCACTCTATCATTAAGCATTGAGTTGAGGCAGATGGCTGAGGAGAAATTCCTGCTGAGATTTCAAGATCCCTGGCCAGAGAAAAATGAATTTCTCCTTGTCATTAAACATGCAGAATATAAGCAAGTTAATAACGATCAAAGGCCGCTACATTTGGCATTTTATTTCTGATCTGATCCAACATATTGAATGAGCTTAATTTACAGCTGCAAGGAAAAGAGAAAACCATGGTCAATATGATTAGCTCAGTGAATGCTTTCAAATGAAAAGTGCAACATCTGTCCTCAAAGCTGCAGCTCCTTGATTTGGGGAACATCCAAATACTCGCATCAGAGCTGGAGAAGCAATGGAAGGCGTGTGCGCAACTTGACAGCATACGCTATACAAAGCAGATTGAAAATTGTCTCTCAGACTTTATCTAATGAAAAAAAAGTAACGATTCGAGTGTTGCCCAATGTAAGAGTAGCGTTTCTAATTCTAAAATGTACTCAAGTAAAAGTAAAAAGTATGGTGCAGTAAAACTACTCTTAGAAGTACAATTTTTTTAAAAAGTTACTCAAGTAAATGTAACGGAGTAAATGTAACTTGTTACTACCCACCAGCACTAGTTTCCTGCCTTGCGCCCTGTGTTGGCTGGGATTGGCTCCAGCAAACCCCATGACCCTTTAGTTGGGATATACAGTATTGGGTTGGATAATGGATGGATGGACATCACTAGTAGAAAGGTGACCCAGCACACAAATATTAAATAGAGGATGTTTTAAAACTGTCAATATACACACATGTACTTCTACTGAAATAATGCAGTACTACTGGGATAAAATAAATAAGTGTATAATTTGTAATGTTAGGTAAGTTATTTCTATCATCTAGGAAATATTCCAAAAATCTTTTGCTGATTTGAACTCTGTGCAAATGTTGCTTTGAATTGTGCTGGTGTTGATTTCCATGGTTATGAAACTGGCGAGTTCCAAACTATAATTTGCTGCATATTAAAAATATTTACCTTTCATGTGATTGTTTTTAAAAGAATTCTACTTTTCCTTGCTTGAATATTACATTTTCGATTTTTAAATAATCTGAGATATATTGGAAGCATATTAGGTTTGTTTGTTATTCTGAGATGATCATTAAGAGACACAGTATAATTAATTATTTAAGAACTCTCAAGTCCTTGAGGGCAATCTTTCCAAAATATGGAGGAGACATTTTGGCCTGAAAAACACTCTTACCATAAGACAAAGGTCAATCTCTTTTAAACACTTGTTTAAGAAATTGTCTGTGGTCTTTGATTTATGATAGGCGAAGCAAAATGCTGAAACAACCAAAATGTATGAAGAGGGGAAAGCCACACTAGGTAGATTTTGTAAAATATTTTATCTTAATATATTCAAGCACATGCACTATGTAAATGAGATGTGAGAAATGAGTGTGTATGCTT
>NW_024382932.1:0-2000 GCF_016835505.1 Polypterus senegalus | reverse complement strand
GGAAAAATGATTAATCCGTTCCCATAAAAAAAATCCTATTCTTATTGGCATATTATACATTGACGGGTTGTATAAAATTTAAACACTACTTAATACTAAAATACATAAATACAAAAGCAATTAGATGAAATAAATGAAAATTTAACCTCACTTTACTTTTTAATAACGTCTTTGTTTTTCACAATCGTAGATACCGTTGTTCTCGGCATACGGTATGCAGCAACCATGTCCCGGATACGCATGCCACCTTCATACTTTTCAACAATCAATTCAAATTTACGTGAAAAAACACAAAATCACGTTGTGATGATGCAGGTTTTCTGTATGTTCCCATCTGCTGTCCAGGAGCCCTTGAACCCTACACCGTCAGTAATGTTACCGATGAGCTTAGCAGTGAGGCACAACAGAGCATATGGATGGTCAAAAAGAGCAAAGTGCTTTTATTAAAACAATCAACAAAACAAGGTGTTCAAATTAAAGTGCAGTGTCCAAAGTTCCAATAAATAAATCCCTAAATCAGACGTGAAACGTGGAGGTTAAAAACAATAGAAAAAAAGTCTTCTTAAAAACAATGAGGTTAAAATACAGCAGGAAGCATTCTTTAAAAAAAAAATCCACAACAAGAAACCTGGTGCCTTTTTACCTGGTGGCCCCCCTGCTTCCCCCTCTCTGGGCTTCTCAACAGGGGAGTCGCCCTACTTGTAGGTGATCTTTACTCTGCCTGCTTCAGCTGTTCAGTTCACCTCTCCAATCCCTGGCTCCGGTAGGCTCCTCCTGACAGCGACTTGGGATCCACAGCGACCTCCTTCCGGTCAGTCCCGCTCCATAATCACTCAGCGAGAGTGACCACTACTACTATTCCCCGGGTGTTTTCCCAACACCCAGGCTCCCTGTTTAGCTGCAATGCGAGCCTGCCTCTGCACTCGCGTTCTCTCTCTCTCCTGCATTTAGGGCCACCACAACCTTAGATCATGTGCTGAAGATGTCCAAGTCATACTTATGAAATCACCATGTGAGCACCTGTGTGTGCGCATGCGCTTGTATGTGTAAGGTTTCTCTATAGGAGCATCCAATAGTGAGTGTGAAGGGCCACAGACCTGCCCCCAAAACGTCGGGAAGATGGAGGGAGTTCCAAGCCCAGAGATCCAGAGGTCACCCCAGAGCGCGGAGACCCCAGGGAGGCCGTCACCAGAGAAGCCCCAACCCCCACCCAAGAGGCGCAGAGGATCACCCCGGGGTCACAACCATCAGCCGGCAGAGTCCCGGGAGATATCAACGGCAAGCCCTCAGGCCCGCCCGCAGCCGCTCTCCCCGAGTCGGCCGGGCCCGGAACCCAGCAGCCCGGGACCCAGGGCACCCACCCGCCGAGGACCCAACAGAGCCCAGGGAACCAGATCCCACCAGGCAGCCACCGGGAGCGACCAGACAGATGCTTAAGGCAGGGGGAGGGTAGGCAAAGATGTTGTAGTATTGCCAGATGTCCCAGGAGAGGGGAGGAGTCCAAAACCCCACCTGACATATACAGTCACACACAAACACAGTCATACACTCCCTCCCTCATGCTCTCACATACACATACAACCCAAGACTTACAAGGATGTACGCCAGACACCCATTCACACTCCCCACACACACCCTACCTAACTCTGGTCCCGGTGCTGCCGTACCTGAGGTACAGCCATTCCTGGACGTCAGAGTTAGCCCCGTTCCGCAGGGGTAATAGTGAGCAGGCACCCCTCCAACGTAGAGCAAAGCAACCCACCACTCCAGACCACAGGCAGACGGCCAGCTCCCACTCCTAGCCTCCAGCCCGGGCAGCTAACTGAGAACAGAGGTGTAATAAGACCTCTAGTCTCCCTCCGCCTGCTCTAATGTAGTGTTGGTGTGTGCTGATAAGGTGCATTTTGTGGTTGGGGCGCGGCAGTGCCGGCACCATGTGGCCTACACCAGCTGATGCCAACACACAGCCCCACCTCCCCCCCAAAACTCTCCGTGACTAG